>NW_020955946.1:7317-92365 GCF_003031625.1 Empidonax traillii
AAAATTCATCATTTGCACCCATGCAGAATTGCCATAAGACATGAATAGCATCACATGGAGAATGATTCCTAAATCAAAGCTGGCCTAGGAAAAACAGCTACACTGCTACCAAAGCTCCCTAACAGATTTAATGAATATTCCTGAAGCATACATCTACCAAATTATGTTCTTGATATAATGCAGTGACATAATGACGCTGTATTTTAATCTAGAGAAAACAGACAGTGCACCCTTCTCCTTCTCCCTTCTTAAAACACTAATGTACAGTGAGAACTCCCACCTAGAAAGATGAGAAATGTATCCGATTACGTCTAGGAGAAACAAACCCTTACTTTCCAGGAATGCTTTAATCAGAAGTAAAGGATTATTCCAAGTGGCAACGTTCTCTGTCTCCTCTTGAGATCATACAGTTACATTCAAAAAAACAATTCCAAATTGAGCCAGAAAGCAGGAGTGAGCATGACTCATACCGTAAGTAATTAAGGACTCTGGGAAAGAGACTGAGTTACTACTCCTGTTCCAAGAATTGTTTCTACATTTTATGGGTTAGGGCATCTCCTCATAGGTATAAAATGCAGATTAGAAATTATTCTGGCAGATAAAGGAACTCTGAAGTGTCCCATCTTGAGCAAGCATGCTGGTCATTAAGCTTTTATAACAAAAGGACACTGCTCATCTCATTAGCATTTTAAAAAAATATATTCTTACTCAGTGCTTTGAACAAAGAGTGCTGGACTTCCTTTCAGGAGAGGATTTTAGGTTGAGTTCAGGCACTTCTCTGTACCCATCTAGGAAGCATCTGTGCATCAGGATTTCAGACATGGTTTGCCCCAGTGTTTCCTTGATTGCTTGCTTTTAACACTATCCCAGACGTGTTGGTATTAAACATCTGCCTGACCAACACATCCACTGTGGATTCCAGGCTGAGACAACCAGTGTTTTACCTGAACTATGAAGAACTAACAAGTGGACTTCACTTCAAACCAGGAACCAAAAATTTGTATTAGTAGTTCCAAACAGTTTTTGGTTGAATCGCATTTCGGGTTTTTGTGATTTTTCTCATGGCACACTTATATCCAACTAATCCATATTCCATATGCCCATTTCCTTCCAATGAACAAAACTTTCAGTTGTAGTGAAAATTGCTCCTTCTTTGAAAAAAACTATAAAATCAGGACACATTTAATAATTCATACACCAGTATAGAGAATCGCAGAATGTCCTGAGTTAGAAGAGACTCATGAGGATCATCGAGTCCAACTCCTGGCCCTACACAGGACACCCCAGAATAACACCATGTGCCTCAGAGTGTTATCCAAATGCTTCTTGAACTCAGATAGGCTTGGAGCTGACTTCCCTGGGGAGATTATTCTGGTTCTCAACCACCCTGTGGGAGAAAAACCTTTTTCCTGATATCCAACCTAAACCTCCCCTAAGTTCCATGCCATTTCCTCAAGGCCTGTCACTGATCACAAGAGTGAAGAGATCTGTACCTGCCCCTCCACTTCCCCTCATGAGAAGTGGTCTTCGATAATTCCCCTCTTCTCCAGGCTGAACAAAACAAGCGTTCTCAGCCACTCCTCATAAGGCTTCCCCTCCAGATCCTTCATCCTTGTGGCCCTCCTTTGGACACTCTAATAGCTTAATGTCATTTTTATACTGTGGTGCACTTGGGGTCCCAGATGACTGGAAGATGGTGAATGTTGTCCCAGTTTTCAAGAAGGAAGACCCCAGAAACTACAGGCCTGTCACTCTCACTTCAGAGCCTGCTAAAATCATGGAAAATATTTTTCTGGGAAATACTGAAAAACACCTGAAGGACAACGCAGTCATTGGTCACAGCCAGCACAGTTTCATGAGGGGGAAGTCCTGGGATCATCAAGTCCAATTCCTGGCGCTGAACAGGACAGCTCCAAGAATCACACCATGTGCCTGAGAGCGTTGTCCAAATGCTTCCTGAACTCTGGAAAGCCTGATGCCATGGCTGCTTTCCTGAGGAGCCTGTTCCAGAGCCCAACCACCCTCTGGGTGAAAAACCTTATTCTAATATCCAACCTAAACCTCATCTGACACATCTTCATGCCATTCCCTCAGGTTCTATCACTGGTCACCAGAGAGAAGAAATCAGTACCTGCCCCTCCACTTCCCCCTGTGAAGAAGTTGTAGACTGCGATGAGGTCTCTGCTTGCTCTCTTCTCCAGGCTGAACAGACCAAGTGAACTCTGCCACTCCTCACACAGCCTACCCTCAAGGTCCTTCATCATCTTCGTTGCCCTCCTTTGGACACTCTCTAAGAGCTTTATATCTTTCTTGTATAGCAGTGCCCAAAACTGCACACAATATTCAAGGTGAGGCTGCCCCAGTGCAGAGCAGAGGGGGACAATCCCCTCCCTTGACTGGCTGGTGATGCTTTGCCTGATTCCCCCCAGGACACGGTTGGCCCTCCTGGCTGCCAGGGCACTGCTGACTCAGATTCAACTTGCCACAGACCAGGATCCCCCGGGTCCCTTCCCATGGCATTGCCTTCCAGCATCTCATTTCCCAGTCTGTCTGTACACCCAGGGCTACCCCATCCGAGTGCAGAATCCAGCACTTTTCTTTGTTAAACTTCATACAGTTGGCATGCATGCCCCTGTTAGAAACTGTATTTACATAATACAGGAACGAAAATTCAGGTACCTGAGAGTCTTATTAAATATGACCTCAAGGAGGCTCTCTCTCTGAAGCACATTAGAAAATAAACATACTCCAATGAATGAAAATAAAATGCTCCATAAACTAGCAGATCAGACTGAGTCAGCATAAATTTATGTCAGTCTCCTATGGAAGGAGGAGTCAGAGAAATAGAAGTAAAAGCACATTTTCTACTGGAATTGTATTTACATTTACATTAAGACTTGCTGACAAAAACATGCTTCCAAAAAGATCAAACACTGAACCATATTTCCAACATTGCTATCTGTACGAATAACAGAAGACCTAGATAAGAATGTCTGCAATCTCCTGCCCTATTTTTGGCCCACTAAATGTAGGTCCACTCCACCTGCAAAACCGAGATTACATTACCTTTACCCATCTTTCATTTAATGATGAAGATATGCCATGACACAGGAGTATCGTTATTCCTATGCAACGATAATATAATTCACAGAAAGTTTAAGCGACTATCTTCACCTATCATGCAAAAAATTTGAAATTTCTTTCTCCTTATAATATGATATCAAATTGTAGTTAGTAAAATGGTGAAAGAAGTCTTTGTCATTGTCTAATTGTTGGGGAAGATATTTCAAAAGCAGAGGAAAAAAAAAGTAACTGACAATTTAGAGCCTGAAAGATCTTGGCTCCAAACTTGAAAGTTCATCTGAAGTCCCAAGACGTCACTGCGTTCTCTCCAAGCAGTAACTGGCGCCTCTATAATTTAAGATTTCTGTGCAAACTTAAAAAAAAAAATAAGTCCAGCTGGAAAAGGCAAGATGATTCAATGTGATTACTCTTCCTGCACTGAGAAAACACAACAGTCCACCACTGACTTAAAGGAGGAGGAGGGGGAGAAAAAACCCAACGATGTCAACTTTGCTGGCTACACTGAGTGCCTGTATAATGTAACCCTGCTGGCATGCAGGGGAATTCCAGTTTCTACAACCTGTTCCTAATCAAATCATAGCACATTCTTTCTAGTAGGTTCCTTTTGTTGCTTTTTTTCCCTTCAAAAAAAAAAGGAAAATACTACTTAAGGGGGAAAAAAAAGGCATAAGCTGATCCAAAGAATAACAACAAAATAGCACTTACATGGCTTCTTTGGACATTTCTGGCATTTGTTAAAACCCCAGGAAGTACCCACGGTTCCACAGCAGTCTTCTTGTTTGGAAAGGCCAGGAAGCGCTTTGCCACACTGGAATAGTCAGGTAAAGAATACTCTGGTTAGTGATACTATAAAATGCTCACTTCTAGTACAATGTTTTCTCAGTCCTTTTGGATGAACCTCTTGCTGAGAAACTGAAGATTCACTGGAGCTCTCAGCTGAGCTTAAATGGTGCCTATGCATTGCAAAGCCTCCTATAAAGGCATGAGTCAGGTGACATTATTATCTTCCCCTGTATCAACTTGAAAAGAAGGAGAAAGAAATAGAAGGAAACAATATGCCACAAGAATGAGTATATTTCTAAAGGTAGTAACTCACCACTATTCCCTACCTTTTTCCTCATCAAAACATCCTTGTCCACCTTTTTAGAAGCTACATAAATTATCTCAAACACCTAATTACTCTCTTAGAGAGACAAAAAGTATGATTCTGTTTTTATGTTATTTCCTACTAAATAGCCTCAATTTACTGTCAACTTATGTTTAACGTTTATGATCAGTTACTGAAAACTGCCGAATTTAACGATTCTGCTGTTCAGACACTGAAGATAACACATGTAAGATGACTAAAGTTGAAATTAGTGATGCCTGTGTTATTCCAAAGAACTCTCTCCCTCCCCATGCAAATATTCAAATTAATCATGCAATAATTTCTGAGGTCAATTGTCATTCCCCCATCAATAATATACTTATTATGCTTTTTATTAATAAGAATACTAATTTTTAGAAGCTTACAAGGTACTAGTTATGTTCTTGACTTTTGCAATTTTCTTCTGTTTCTCATGGTAAAGAAAGCATAAATGTATTTCAGATGCAGATGTTAAAAAACCCAAAACATCAAAACCTGCCAATGATGTATGAAATGGAATGCACAACGAGCAAGAGAAGTTCACAACAGCTGCCCTTAGTAATACTTTCAAAGCAAATGCTGATATAAATAAGCACTGCAGCAAACAATTCAAATAGGCCAAAGTGTGAATCCTCAGTACAGAGTGAATAGGCTTTCTCTAATCTAACTCTTCTTTTTGACAGCATATAAACCTCTGACTCAAATGCTCAGTGCCACTTAGGTTTCAGCTCAAGACAGCTGCCTCATCCTATGCCACAGGCTGTGGCCTTGCAGTTGGTTTCACTTCAGCTGGTAACCCAGTCACTCCGCAGTGCAGATCACATTGAATGCACAGGCACTGATGACTTCCTCCAACTTTCCTAAAATTTTTCCAGTGTACTCTTGATCATATAGACACACATGAGCCAATGATGTTTCTGAAGCAGAGCTACTCTGTGTAGCTTCATAGTGTGACTAGTTAACAGGATGGTAAGCTACCCCACAACAGGGTTCTGACTCAGCAGAGGGTCCCCTCTGCATGGGGAGGGTCAGCAAGGCACCATCCCAGACACCTTCTCTATCCCTTTCTCACAGATACTGCCCCCAGGCACCTCCTGAAATATCTCCACAACAAAGTACCCCAGTACACTAAACATCAAACTGCAGTGTGCAGCCTGCAGCATCTCAGCACTTACTGCATGTGCAGCTTAGACATCTGCCAAGGGACGAGCGAGAAGCTGGAAGCATCCTCCATTCCAGTGACAGCCACACACGTCAAAGTTTTTGGCACAAGGGCAACTTAGCACCGTTATGGTTTGCCTCTGCACACCACCCAAATACAGGGTACCAGCACTTGTGCCTTGAGTCTCGTTTTAGGGTGACACATGAAAAGCAAAAAGAACGGAGTGGCCAAAAGGATTCAGAAAGACTGCTCAGTTATTGTGCAAGGGGTGCAACATAGGAAATACCATCCTCACCTGGATGGTATTTGGCTTTGTTAAAGCAGCAAAGTATCTAAGGAAGTCTCACCTTTCAGGTACTGGCCCAGGCTTACATTATGTGAACACATCTTTCAGCTGTCTTGCACAAGACTGACCATTCCTGACTAGTCAGAGTCTGCTGAGTTGTTTCCAGAAGCAACCCTCAGCCTGGTACTTCACAAAGATCACCAAGATGCACAAATGGGGGAATTTTGCACAACTCTGCTGTAACAGCTTGGTTGTTTCCAAAACTGGAACTAGCCCTGTCAACTGCCCCTAGCTAGATAATATACAGACTGTGCTACAGTTCACAGAAGCTTAAAAATCTTTCAGCTGGAGAATACTCAAAATGCCTCCTCCAAGTGGCTACACTAAAACCTTAGAGAATTCATGTTACATCCTTAAGCAATGCTGGTTTTCTCAACTTGTGTCCCAGGTGAGCACGCTCTAGGAAGGACCACTTTACACTATAACCACAGCTATTCAGTTTTACTTTGTAATTACAGATGCTCAACCTTTTTCCTAGAACTGAGACTGCTTTTTCAAAGACAAAAAAGCCACTTATTGAAGTCACACACTATGGCTGTTATCAAGAGTCAGTTAAAGTATGTTGCACTCAACTCTTCTTCCCTCAGTGTATCTTGCTTTTACAACTCTCCTCTTTCTGAAAAGAAGTAGAAGGAATCAAGGTTGGTGCTGCACCTCCCCCTATGATCTCAGAAATGGAGCATTTGGGCAGTGAGGCACATTACTTAAAACCTAGTGTTTCTCTTCAATGTCAAAAGCCTCAAGGACACATTCCAGCAGTTCACATGTGTCAAGGAAAGATTCCACTAAGCTGAGAGCCAACATGCCATCATGAACTGGCCTTTCACCCCCCCTCCCCCACTCTAGAATAGAAAAGGTGTCATTTAATAGTAATAAGTTAAAAACGTAAAAAGCAAAGAAGGAGAAGAAGGAGGGGAGAAAAATAAAGTAGTGGAGGAGGAGGAAGATGAACTGATGCCCACTTATAGTTTAGGTGCGGTGCTACAGCATTTGCACTCTACTGAAAATCATGATCTCTGTGGTCATAACTTTTTCAAATTTCCATATAAAAACCATGAGCAAAAACAAGGAGGCCAAAGTCTGAGTCATCTGGCAATTGCAGTTTGTAGTCCTGTCAGTAAAAACTGGCAATGATTAAAGCTGCTGCTCCCACTGCCTCTATGGTGAATTAAAGCTTGAAGAATCAATGATAATTTGGTTAACATCCAGATCATTGTAGAAACTGGCCAGTGAGAAAAAGCAACTGCCACATGGGGCTCCCAGTGCTGTAAGATCTGTGTAATTTTGGAGCTATGTATCAGAAAACATGACTGTTCTGCAAAGTCCTAATCCAAGCAGAAACAAAGAGTTCTTCTACGCCTAGTAAACCCTGATTTTTCTGATACATCTAATAGTGCTTCAGATACTCTCAATGCTCATGTCACTCCACAAACTGTTTCCTACTCTGCTGCATTTTCTTAAAATACTCCCCCCTTTCACAACCCTTAAGCAAAGCATCTGTGAACTGAAGCTCTGTTTCTACAGGTCTCAAAAACTTTTATCGGTAATTTCTATCCAGTTAAAAAGTCTTACCCACTTCCTATTACCAAGAAGAACTCATTAGTTCTTCAGCCAGTCTTTTCCAGTCTCTGAGTCACAAGTGACTGGAAACATCACTTAGGGGAATTCATAACTATTTATCTGACCATTCAACACAACTCCAACACACACATAAAAGCCTAAAAGAGGCAGGAAAGCTAAACAGGCATACAGCTTGATTATCCATGAAGATAATGCTATTCCCTAAGCTTAGGTTTACACTCTTCTATCCATCATCTACCTATATTTTAAACTAATCCAGTGCCTATTCCTGAGGGTTCCTGGAAAAGAGAACAGATTTTAATGAATGATATCTCTGTCACAAGCCTGGGATTTGGAAATCACTCTTACTGGATCAGAAGGCAAAGAAGTCATGAAGGGTTTGTATAAAAGAGCCCAACTGTGCTGAAAGAGGCTCAGCAGTAGCAGCAGTATGATGCACACATGGTACTGCTATAAAACAAAGTTCTTCCTGGGTAAAGCACTGACAGACACTGAAAGTATTGTTTCAAATCCACATATTTTTCCCCATGCGTGCCTGGGCTTCCATGCCAATATTTTATATAACTGAAAGAAGTACTGAATATTCCCATTGGAAGACTGAAATTCTGGCTGACCCTGTGCTGGTGCACAAAGGCCACCCCAAGCCACATCACCTCTTTGTTACTCTGTCCAGATTCCTGCCTCTGCCCCATTTCCACAGTCTTGGAGCGCTAACAGCAGTGCACTGCCACCAGGGTTTCATGCGTTTTCCAATGCCAAGGGAAAAGGAAGGATTATATCCTTGAAACCCCTCTGCTAAGGCAGTAGAGGAAATTTATTCTGTAAAGTGCAGTAGGGAGCCCAGTCTGGCAGTTACTCTCAGGGCAATCACAGAGGATTTTGGCCAGGGGACCACAACATTTCCTGGGACTCAGACACCTGCGTGACCCATCCACAAATCCCTGTCACAAGCTGTTAGTTAAAACCGCAATACAGGCATAAATAAAGGGGTGTCATATGATTAAGTATGATTGAAATTGATAGGTGCTTTGCCTGAGTTAATAGCTAATGACTCCAGGATTCAGCTCAAAAGACTGTATTTCACATACCACAATAGGAGAAGTGAATGGATACACTGTTAAACTTTCTGTAAACTATTCAACAGGCACAGACCTTGGATTGTTGCTGCTTTTTTTTTTTTTTTTTTCCTATAGGCACGACAGAGTAAGAAACCTCAAACTCAGTAAACTGCATTACTGAAACAATTAACAAACACACTTAATTAGCTTACTGACCAGCTGAATGACAGGTTGTTACAAATGAAGAACATTATCCCATGTAGCACTGGCTCACTAACAGTCATTGTCTCATAAGCAGAGGAGAGAAACTTAAACATTTCCAGACTTTCTAGAAAAACTGGTAAAGAATTTGTTTTGGCTTAAACAGAACATTCTTTACAGGCAAGTAAAAATTATCCAGCTTCCTTCTATTTGAGTAATTAAAACAATGTTTGGAGTTTTTGGTATCTGATACATCTTTAATCTTCTGATATTTCAGAGTATTGATCTTGCAAAGAAACTGTTGCGAATGAAGCATTAATCCTGGAAATGAATCCACACCAATTTCTGACAGTCTATTTGTTTAAGAACTTCAGAAGCCAAACCATGAGCTTCAAGGAATTCCAGACAGTTATTTTATTTTATTTCATGAGATGGTATTTTTGAGACTATTCTAAAGAAAAAAGGTTTAAAAAGTGCTCTAAGAGAACAAGTACCAGTATGAAGTACAAAACTCTATCATTTCTCCTGCCTAAAGAATATAAATAGGAAAGTTCATTTCATACAGCTGTCACAAAATGAAAATACCTAAAATTTACCTCCATAGGAGGTAAATCTGAAGTTTGTTAAATCTGAAGTTCAACAGGAATACTTGTACAGTTGAATGAATAACTTCAATTGGCATATTGCTACTGTAATCACCTGCGCAGTACATACACTATGACCATACTGCATACAGCAGTATCAATATGTTAGGTTAGGCATTAAGAGTTATCAACACATTTTGCTCTTCTGATTTCCAACTCAGAAACTTTGCTGCCTTTGTTTAATATTTCCCATTTGAAAAACTCATCAATTATCTAAGCCCAGTTCCTAAACACTTTATGTATATTCTCGAAGTTAAACACCCAATCAGTGTATGCCCTTGCCTGAATAACGTTAAGTAAATTCTTAATGATTTGCAGTCAGAATCTTTACCACGATACAAGTTGATAATTTCTGACCTTTTCCAGCTGCCATCAGTCACTTGGTTTATTTTGTATTCTACCAAATCTGACAGCAGACAGAAGTGTGTTGCTCAAACAAAAAACAATTGTTTCCTGTAAAAGACATTACTGAAACACAGTATTAAATAAACAATTTCCATAGAAATTTATCCCACTTGAGATGTTGATTAAGAAACATCTGTTGATCAGGCTTACTAAGCAACATTTGAAACACATTTGAACACATATGTGCACTGAAAAACGGACAGCCCATGTAATTTGCAATAAAGTCTTTCCTAGTGTTCCTCATTAACATTATTTAGCTTAATTAAAACAATCTCTCAAGATGTGCTTCTATTGTCTATTATAGGTGACATACTGGGATTTGATTCCTAACCACAGGAAAACACATGAATATACTTAGCTAACACTTCGAAGTGGTCTTAAGGCATGAAAAAAATAGCGCTTAACTATCTTTAGATGAAGTTTGACAGATAGTAGGAATGTGCATTCTCTTCTTGATTTAAATGCAAAGTCTCCATATGCAAAATGAACAGGACCCAAGAATACCAACGCAATCTTTACTAAATACACCACTGATGCTATATAAGTATTTAGGGAAATAAGATATTCTGTGTCATAAGGCATTTTTATTAGATATAAAATTAAAATCAGCAGAAAAGGAGGAATTAAAGAAGAGAAATTATTTGCTTGCTTTTAAATAGGACCCAGAGAATTAGTGGCCTAAGATGACCAAGTTTCCCTGTCCAGTTTCCAGCTTCTGAAGGCACCATAACATATAGTGCTCTCCAGGAACTTACTGTTTTCCATCTTAAGTGGGATTTTTGTCCTACTGCTTCCACCGTGTTCATTTCCCAACTTCAAATCTCTACGTTCTATGTTCTCTGCATTATTTTCTATATAACAAGGTGCAAGTTTAGGTACAGGTTTGTTTCCTATATCTTTGTGACAACAGAAAGTTTCTGGCCTGACACTTAACTGTTAGTCTATGATATACCTTGCAAAAATATTTGTGGTACTAGGAAAACCATACTTTTGTATGCAAGGTATCACAGTAAGCTATCATGTGACGTGGTAAGCTACCCTGGAGCAATCACCATTAACATCTTCCAGAGGAAAAATAATTGCTACGCATTTCACTCAGAGAGAAGAAGGACAGCCAGGAAAAGTGAATTGACTTAAATACAAAAGAGAACCATCCAAAACACTATTTTTTTCCCTATATTATTTTTTTAGAATTTCAAATATTAATACTACTTTTATAGTTCTCTTTCCACTTTATTTTGCAGCACTGAGGACACTTCAGAAAACAGTCACAATTAAGCAACACTTACATGCATGTGTATATGCATTTATGAAAACATGTGTCTTTATCTATTCTAATCAAACTAGGAAATTTCACTCCTCTAGCCCCTCTCTGTCCTCTAAGCTTGTAGACTGGCATCCTTTCACACATCTTTTACTAGCCTCTTCTCACCATTGCTGCCTTTGGTTACAGTCACTTATGATAACACAGACAGCTAAGCAAGTAGAAGGTCTAAAAGAATTCCTATATCAGTAATTAAATGTCATCTGAGGCCTGATAATATGACCAGATTCTTTAACTATCTGTACCATAATATCCTCTGAGCTTCAGCTCAAGGTGGCTCCAGTTGCTCACTTTAACAGTATGCATTCAGTTGGAAATTCACTACAGAAAACACACTGTCCTGGAATTTGAGTATAGCAACTATCCAACTGGTTTTGAATGAGATACAGTAAGGGAATTTAACTAAGGTGGGGTGATAAAGAATGTACTGGGAGATGAAAAATATTCCACGGAAGGTTATGAGAAAAACCTCAGAGCACTAGAATCAAAATTGAAGAGCAGCTGAAATTCATAGAAGAAGGAGAGAACAAGAGATGGAGAGAAACATATAATGGTAGAAGTTACACATGCACATAAAACCACAAAAGAGATTCTGATACTTTTTTTAATCTTGTGCTTTTAGCCTGGACCAAAGTCCTTACTAACTTGGTTGCTTTGCTTACAAAAGGCCACACACATATACTTCCATCAATCTGCTCTATGCACACTAAATTCATCTCTGATCCCAGGATATTTAATAAAACATTTCTGAAGCCAAGTACACAATCCACCCTGCAAAAAAATGTATAAAAACTGATGATTGTTGAACAAAGTATGGATATCAAAATTATCCAGCGTCAACTCCAGAAAGGACTTTCAACACACTTCTCACAGGGAAAGCTTAATTTAGTATCTCATCTGAACAGATAAAGAGAATTCTCAAATATAGCAAAGCAAATACGAAGGAAACAAAAAACTAATTATTTTGTAATAGATCTATTTAAAAGTTAAAAAAAATTTGTTTTTCCCAGTTCAAGGTATATTTAACATGCAAATAAGCATTGCCAGAGTGCAGAAAAAACATTTCAGATTCAAATTTGAACAGTTAACAAGACACTTAAATCTATATTTATGGCAAGGTCTTAAATGAATGCTTTACAAAATACCATCCTAGAACTCCAATTCTAAATTGAACCATTAAAATACATAACAAAACACATATCTAAAATCTTTACTGTGCCCTTTTTCAAGACTGACACTCAAGGGATCAATGAAATTTGTAAAAAAATAAGAACATGCACTATTCTAAAGTAGGAGGCACTACCCTTTCTTGAGAGCACTGCAAAGACACATTTTTCCTGTGGAATATCGGAAAAAAAATTATCAAAATTGGTGACGAAGCATTTAGTAGAATGCCAAGTCAGACATGAGGGCAATGGAAGCATATTTTCCCTTTTCTCCTGCTTTAAAATGAGCACGCTACTGTCTTCCAGAGAGTGATGAGTAAGCTTTAGTTTTAAAACCATTGTAATGTGAGGGGCAGGCATACAACACAAAGTTTTGGTATGTCACTCAAAATGCCTCGCTCATGCATGCTGAAGAAACAACACACAGGAAATGATCAAGCATGAGAGGTAGGAGAAAAAAGATAGAGCACCCACTGCCAAGTCTAAGATCAAGGAAGGAATTTTGAATTCCTCTATATATTAATACAAATAGAAATACAAATAGATACTAAACAACTGTTAATTACCATAGTTATTTCCAGATTTTTATGATTGTGCATCATAACGCCATGTTTGTTAGACTGTTCATTCTTAGGAAACAGAGAGAAACGGTTGTTTGACACAGGCCCTGCTTCATTTTGTCATGTAAAATTCATGAACTTTATTTTGAACATGTGGTTCAACAGTTGTCAGAGAAAAAATTGAAGGTTTTACTGTTCCTTAAATAGACAAGCACAAAGAGCTCATCAGTGTAAATTAGTTGTAGATCCCAAATCAAGTGTTCGTGAATTAGTGAATACTAGCCTATAATGTTCCATACTCAACTCTGGTGTTCTAGAAACATTTTTGGTGCATGATGACATTTAAATTTGCTTCTTCCACAGCATTTTTCAGAATGAATTATTCTTAATCACCATCATGAGATGGTCTAGCATGGTCTAGTGGGGGTTGCTGCGACTAGATGATCTTTAAGGTCCCTTCCAATTCCTTAACATTCTATGATTACAGATGGAAACTGCTATCACTACTTATGATTTGACCGCTACATTACCATCACCCAGGTCTGACTGAATCCTGCTTCTACTTGTCTGTTCCCCATTACTGCTCCTTTCCCCTTGCCCATCTGTGAGTGAGGGAGTAAGGTCTCTTCTCTCCCTTTTTTTTTTTTTTTTTTTTAATTGGGGGCCAGGGGTTGCATGCTGCTTAAGAGCCTTTAAAAAATTTCACTGACAGCTCAAAAAAACAGCTAGAAGATACACTAGTAAAGGGCAGTTCACTCCACTCCTGCATTTCAGGGAAGATGGGTGCCATCCCTCTGAGGGGAAGGCAGACTCTGGTGAAGTCTATGGATAATTTTGCTGCCAGCATCTAACAAATGTTTGTGGAATATACTGAAAATAGATATAATTTTAGATGTTTGAAAATTGGCTAACTTTGGGTACATATTACTGGAAGGACCGAAAGCAGAGTGGCATTTGTGATAAATTTAAAATTCAAATCTTCAATGATAAAGTCATAAAGTATTTTTTTAGCCTGAGAAAAACAACATATTCATTCTCTAACGTTGCCTCATGATTTTTCTGAAACCTCTCCCAAAATTTCAGTCTGAGGTACACATTCAGTTTAAAAACTCTGGATCTGAAAAGTTAAATTTCAGCAAGATTATCAGATGACCAATAAATAACAGGATTTTACTAACTTTTGAACAATTTCCTCACATACCCTTATCATCTCCATGTATATTTAAATATATATGCAAAAATAAAAAACTGTGTTTCTTATGAAAATGCTTTTAGGAGTTGAAAGAAGATACACAATTTCAGATATTCACATGTAAAGCCTGATGTAAGAAATTATTTTGAACTGAACTAAGGTTTTTCTACTCCATTCAATGGTCACATTTCAACAGATTCGAAACATTAGCCTACAATACTGTAAAACACAAAGATGCTTAATAGGAATTTTCATGAAAATGGCAACTCCTTAAAAAATACTGGCTGTTGAGATACACATGCAAAAAGACTCGATAAACCAAAGGACAGCACAAACTGTGGAAAAGACTTAACAGTGTAACCTTAGTTGTTTAACCAGGAAAGTTAGAGATAGGATTTAAGTTGTGGGGGTTTTTAAATTTGGAGAAATAGCTTATAAATGGAAAAGCTGTGGCTAGAATAACTGAAATCAAAATGTCAGGAATCCAAGTCTGTTGAAAATCAAGACAGTAGCTTGAAGGAGAAAAAGGTTCAGACAAATTTTATTTTGTAAGAATTTTACATTCTCAAAATAATTTTCTTTCAGAAAACAATGTCAAATGTGTCCTTTCCCAGCAATTGGTGAATTTTTTTTTCATTCTTTTATAGTATTGTTTTAAAGCTACCTGTCTTAAAAGCCTTAGCAAACATTTCTTACCTGTGTCCCAACAGTCTCCTGAAAGCAGCGCCCAAGTTGAGTTTTAACTGAAACAGGAAACATATGAGGAATGGGTTGTTGATTTGTGTAAGTTGTATGTCCTTTCTGGGTCTTCTGATATGGAAGACCTTGGTAAGAGACCTGTGGATGTACTGGCTGAGGTACTTTCGCTTTTTGTCCTGTTGATGTGCTGTCAATTCTTGAAACTTGATGGATCTGAACTGAGGCTTCAGGGGGATGTTTCACATGGATATTCACTATGTTAGGAGGGAACTTCACTAAAATAATTGAAGGAAAAACATATAAAAAAATTGGTAATAAAGTACGTGAAAAATATTTCTTAGGCACCTCTAAGACATTTCTTTTTTTGTATATCAGAATTTTTACAGAGTGCCTCAAAGTAACTGAAATATAAATGAAGTCCAAATTTGGGGGTTAGAGGGAAGGCCAAAAGAATGCATAGAGCCTCACTAACAAAGTAAAAAAATGAAAACTCTTCACATAGGAAAGAACAACATTATAAGATTGTAAAGACTGCTACATAAACATGGATATCCAAATTGGCTGGTATGACATTAATATTTGTGGTCATACTGTGTAATAAGAATCCCATTCAAAGTTCCAGAATTCAAACTCTACTGGGTTATTTTTGGATATATAGTAAGCTTTATTTTCTTTTTCAGATCCATCATCTTTCTCTGGAACACAGAAGAAGCTTCAGATTTCAACCCTTCACCTTTATATACCTGCCAAGTCCCAAGATTGCCTCTGCAAGAGTTGCCAGCATCTGAACCATCTAAAATCACCACTCCCTTTGTTGAACTTTGAATTCAGGGTTTGGCAGATAAAAATGGAGAAAATGATTTTCAGATACTTCCGTTTTCAAATACGGTTGTAGTTTTAAGTCTGGGTATGTAGACTGAGACCCTCCAGTCAATGTAATTAGCACAGAAGTGCTTATGACCCTCAGGCCTCTTTTCACAGGAGCACAAAATGCCCTTTAAAGACGTGATTCAAATTATTACTGGAGTGGGCAGGGAGAAGAGGTGTGTAAGAAGTTTTATAGTTTGTAAGCTGCATAACAAAGTGTGCATTTCCCAGGTCTGGCTCGATCTCCCATGTCATACATTTTGATGTATGAAGAGAAATCCCTTCAACTAGTTTCTCTAGCTGCTAAATTTAAAAAATATCTTAGTCCTCAAAAGAAATCACTAATTGCTCTACTTGAATCTATCAATCAACCAGAGATGTTCAGATGCTGAAAACATCAAATTTCGGCTGGGTCCTCTCATGCAGTATCATTATCACAGTCCTCTCCAGGTCTTGGATCACTGCCTAGATGTGCTGATTTTTATTTCTGCCAGCCATTTCAGGATTAATTGTTTTATTATTTCCTTTAAAGAAATGAAATATTCCTCTCTCAACAATCCAACATTCTCATTTGTGCATAGAAAGAGAAGAAAAGGCATTGTGACTGCTAATGGTTCCTATGAGGACTTGAAGGTCAGGAAAAAACTATTCAAGAGATTGGACTCTTTAGCAATGAGAAACCTATTGTGCTTTTTAAGAGAGGAACTTTAGATCTGAAAAACAGCCACGTCTCAAAAATTTGGATTTTATGGCTCACCCTATTGTCTAAAATTATTTCATCTGTATTTACATAGGCACTGCTCTGCTAAATGTTTAGGTAATTATAGTCTCTTCTTCTGACCGAGCAGATACTTAAAAGTACTTGTAAAATATTGTGTTTCCAGGATACTGTCAACACTCCCTTCACAGCTATGTCACTTTCTGAAAACAGAATTACTACATTAGATTATATTTATCATTAACATATAAATAGTTTGGCTTGTTTTAGCAAAGTTATTCAGGAACTAGTTGCCAGCAACTGAGCCTTCTCACCTCTTTACCTATTTATTTTGCTTTTATTCAGAGGTACCAACCTTGGAGAGTTAATTACTCTTGACCAAAAAAAAAAAAAAAATCAAGCTGACTATTCAGACAAACAAACAAAATTCACATTAATCCATATGTTGTGAATCTGAGTTTCAGGGGTTGCTCCATATAGACAGGATCCCACCCAGGTAAAATGCTACCTGGTGTCATAAGACACACAAGAGACAAATTCAACACTTCTCTTCAAAGTCATCAGAACTTGTCACCTCACCAAAAAAGTACTAAGGAAAACAGAATCTGAACCTGAATGAACTTTTTTGGGGCAATATTTGATTAGCATGACAGATTTCCTTGTTTCTTATCTTCTGCCTTCTTCACAGCATTAGAAGTATGAAAACCTTACCCTTTTTTAAAATTTTTTTTTCTTTGACCTGGAAAGAATGTTCTATTTAACTGAACCATAGCAAGGCCTATCTACACTAAAAAGTTCATCATAAAATTAATTTATAGGACTCTACCAAATTATGTAAGATTAACATGGATGATATGTTTAGTTTTACATTAGATTTAAATTTCTATTATATTGAAAAGCATTGTTTCTTCCCTCCATTAGTAACTATGGAATGACCTACAACTCTCTGTCTAGCTATACTGCAATTTATGGACTCTGTTCAGCCACAAACGTTATCTTTTTGAACAGGTCTACACTTCTGGAAGAAACCCCCTGCATTATTCCTTGACTCTGCAATCTGTACTAAATTGTACCATAAGGTAAAGTAAATTTACTTAAAAACTCTTTTCAATATCACTATTATTTCTTACTACTTCAGTCATTGAGCAAAACATGTTCCGGCCATTCTGGTGAGATCATGATTTAAGTTGTGGCGTCAATCATACAATACATGTGGTGTCAATATCAATACACGTAGGTATATTACTACTGTTACTGGCTGAATACCCAAAATTAGTTAAAGGAAAAAATATTTATCAAGAAAGAAGTTACCTTTTACACCTTGTTGTCCAGACATCGTCAGTGGTAAAGTATGAGTAGAATGGATAACTTGTGATCCTACAGCCTTGTTCACCTGTTGGGGGTTATGGTAGTGTTTCGGAGAACTGGCAGTCTGCACAGGGATCTGACAAAGTTTACCAGTGTAATTAGGAGGGCACTGGCATTTATCTCTAGAACTACACTGGCCTCCATTCATGCATGGAAGATGGCAAATCACTGAAATGAAAGCAGAAAGAAAAATTTTGTTAATGAGTAACTTTAGTATTATCTGACCAAATATCACACAAAAGCTGAGGAGGAAAGGAATGGGGCTGGAGGCCTTTGTTCTTCTGACATCTGAGGAATGACTGTCCATCTTTTAATTGCCTTGTGGTAGAACCACTTCCCTTCCCCTCCTTGAGACTTCTATCTGGTTCTCACCTTCCTTCCACGACAAACCCTCCTTTTGAACCCTGCCTTGAATGCCTTGTTCGCATCTTCTTTGCATGTCAAGGAACATTCTTCCCTTAGCTATCCCAGCTATTTTATGTCATTATGCTATTAAGCAAGACACTAATTATTATTCACTTCTTATTCACACTTCAGTACAGCTACTCTTACTTTGTCAGCCTCCCATTTCTGAAAGTCCTGGACCACTTTCATTTCCCTGGAAGACTGGGGAAAAACTCAGAGTCTAGACAGTAGTGGGGACAAATCTTCCATTTTCACTTTAAGCCTTGGTTGTTCTTTACAAAACTCTTTATCTGAATTTTTGTTTAACATTCCTCACTCAGATAAAAGACATTAATTTGCATCTACCCATGAAGATCATAAAAATATCAAGAGAGTCTACTCAAATGATTAAAAAAAAAAAAAAATCCAAAGTATTAAAATATAGAGACTCCAATATAAAGACAAGGGTAATTACTGCTATGCCAGCTAAGCACTTGCACATCTACACAAATCTAAATTATGAGATGAAACATGAAAAATGTCAACATCAAATGAAAGCTACTTCTTAACTAAGAGATACAAACAGTAATAGGCATGGTTCAGTACTTTCTAAAAATATGATGTAGGACTGTAATGAATCACAATCTAGCTGAGCTGTCAGCATTTTCAAGAAATGATGTGAAAACAACAGGAAAAATACCATAAGTAAGGTCATTTTTTCAGAAACCAAATATAATTTGAGAAATAACATATAGTATTCATCTGTCAGACTTAAGATAAATTCTGAGTTTTGAAAATAAATTAATTAAAATATTTACAGTAATCATGGAATTCTGCTGGGTTGGTACTGCTTGGTCTATAATGAATTATGACAAAAATGAGAAACTGTAGATAATGCAATGTAATTAAGAACCCAGTGCTCATTATTCCAAGTGCTGTAACCTCTGGATAACCACAGACTATTACTAGTACGAATACCATAGAAGGTAAGTATCAGAAAAGGAACCTGTGTGTTGAGTGTCACAAGAAGACAAAGAAGACACTCAGCAGCCCATGGAGTTCCAACCTAGTTGCGTAATTCCCTTGGCCCAGGAAGAGTGGTCAAGAAACAGCACAATCAACCTGGCCCATCACAGACAGTGTCTGATTGCCAGATAGGGCCACGAACAAATGTAAACAGTCAGAATTATTTTTCCAATGTGCTCTGTAAATGTATATTTAATATTTTTCTTCTCTTATCTCATATTTTAAATTCATATAAACTGACGGAAAGTACTTCAAGCTGCAGGACTGTGCTAGCAGGCCTAGTTGATGCTGGAAGGCTGTCCATGCCAGCGCAAGCCTCGCTTTTTTGGGTCCCAATCCATGTTGGGACTTTATCTAAGTATATAAAAGATGTCCTCACATAACTGCTGTTACTTCAGGACAAAATGAAGGGGGTCAACCCCAGAAGTAACTAAAGCATGACAGCTATCTCTCTCTCTCTCTGGTACCATTTCTTTCTGAGCAGCCACAAACAAGGGGGTGCACTGTAGTGAAGACAATACAAAAAGAATTTCAGTACTTTTAAAGATGTGCCTGAGCAAGGTTGAACACTAAGGTGTTTTTTATGCAAAAGTAACACCACATAATGAAACAGTGCACAATAAGGGGGGAACAGTTTGGTGTTTGAATGAAGTACAGTAAAACAAAGGCAAACAGAAATAGTGTCACTGTGGAATTCATTGAGTGCAAGAAGTCTAACCCATAGATTTTCTTCCCACACTTTCCAGCCTCAAGGCAATAAGAACATGCAAAATGCACCTTTTAAGCAATATAAATATACCCAGTTTTTCTACCAAAAATACATTAGTTTCTTCTGACCTCCTGTTCCTATAAAGCAGTTGGTATCTAGAAGGCCAATTTGTGTGGGTATCTCTGCATTACAGGGCACTCTTCAGGCATTCATCTTCTGCAGGAGTCCACTGGGTACTGAATGAATGGACATGTGAAAAGCTTTGCTTAAGGCAAAAAGTTTGTGCTAAAAGTACTGAGAAGGAAGATGCCAATAGAAAAGAGTGTATTCATTCCCTTTTCATAACTGGCAAACAGTTGTGTGGGTATTCACACAAATAACTTGTGCAAATAAGTGCAAACAAATGACTCTAAAAGATTTAGTATGAGGTAAGTATTAAAGAATTTTTAATGCCTCAATATTTACACATAACAGGAAATACAAATTCCAAGCTGCCCACATTAACATGTGGTGCAAATCACTCAGTCAACTGATACTGATTTACATATCTTGAAGGTCTGGCCTGTACGAGGAATGAACTTGCAAAGAGAATACATGAAACCTATTCTGAGAATATAAAATTCTGTAATAAAAATTTTAAACTCTGAAATATACCATTTTAAGTTAAATTCAGCCATGTAGAAACAAATAGGATGTAACCTCCAGGCTGAACTCAAAACTTGACAATTTCAAATGGCAAATATTACAAGAACATTTAAAAAAAAAGCTAACCAAAACACACACAGCCCCGTAAACAAGCAAACACTATCCACACTGAAATAAAATTTCTGCTAATAATAAGTCGGTGTAAGCAGAACACACACTTCTTGTGTTATTTTTTTCAAGTAGTTTATGGCCAGGAGAAGGACTACATACTGGTGCTGGAAACCACAGGCACACAACCTCACCAGAACTGGAATTACACACAGACCATTTGAGAAAAGTGAGCTGGAGGAGGGTAAGCCTCTGAAAAGGCAAAGGAAGAAAACTCTACTTTTGCTTGACAAGCCTCTGGGAACCTCAGTTTAGTAAAGACCAAGGAGCCCTGGGAAAAGGACCATTTAAGACAGGAACAGGATATAAAGCCAGGGTATGTCTGAACAGCTCAACCTCTGATGCAAGATTTTGCTTTGTTTTTTCTTGTCATTGAGGTTAAAGAACTTAAACAGAATGGTAGAATACTGCCAGAGGCATAGGGGACATTCCCAAAAATAAAACCAGACCCATGTGCTGGGAGAGACCATTAAAAGATGTAGGGTTTGCACATATGTTCACAACTGGTATTCAGACAAAGTGCATTGGTTCTCACTTGGCTGTTGCCATTTCCTCTGAAAAGGAAAAAAAGAGGAAATAAAAATACCCATTATGGTGTAAAACACTCTAGCTGCTTAGAGCCTGGTAAAAATGTTAAAATAAGTCACATAAGATGAGAATAAATATTAGGTCACATGTGGATATCTTACAGACAAAGCAAAGAAAGTATTAATGGACCTAAGAAAGGCAACAAATTCCTCATTTGGATCTGCTGTAATTTAAGTCTCCCAATGGTCTCTTAAGGAGTAGCCAACATTTGATTGAACAAAATTATTTTTTTCCATAAATAAACATACCTCCTTTAGAAACGTGGAGACAGGTTTAAATAAATACAAACATTTTAAGTATTCTTCCCATTATTGGGAATTTAATTGGCAAGCTTTGATTTCTCTGGCATCCAAAAGCCTTAGCTCTTTTCAGTCTGGCACAGCTTGGTGGGTATCGCTGTTTGAAATGAGCCAAGTAGAGAAGGTGCATCAAGAAGCCCTCACAGGGAGTCTCGGAAAGGCTCAAGGCAGAGAAAAAGAACACTTGCAAGATGAATCCCAGTAAAGCTGCCACAGCTACAGGTTGGAAACACAAGAACAGGGCATGAAATCAACAAAGCAGCTAAGAAACCACTGATACACAGTTTGTCCACATAATTAGATAATCTAATTTGTTTTCAATACTTAAACAACCTTGAACAGCTCCAGATAAATTAATTTAATCAAGTCCAAATGTTTTCATTTAATCAAAACAATGTGTAACAAAACAAGTTCCAAGCACCCAAATCCTCCTAATTCTTCATAAATAGCCCATGCTTACCCAAACAATCCCTTAGGATGGATGGAAACTCCCTTCTTGTAACAGTGTTTGAGAAAGTTAAGAAAGCGTTTTGAAATGTTCCTCATCTGACTCTCCAAATTCCTTTTTTTTTTTTTTAAACACCTCAGGGAACACAAGAGTTTCTGTCCCACTTTCCCTCACCACTCTTTTTGCCTTTTCTACTTACATACTATCAACTATTCAAGTGTAAGCACTATTCACAATTACGTCAACAGGCTCTCCAAGGACAACCCTGAACTGCTCATTTATATTACAGTATTTCCACTGGACGCATCACAAAGAGCAGATTAATTTTGTCTCTGAGTACTACAGTCATCCAGCATTACTACATGCCCCACAGCTGTTTGGGCATCTTTTGTCCATGCTGTTACTTAGTACACAGAAAGTGCAGTGACGAGTACACAGTTCTACCCAACACAAATCATGACAGGAAAGCAGGGATGGCATTCACTGAGGGGAAGCAACATTCTTGTAAATGCAGCGCTTCTAAACACCACAAATTTTAGGTAAAAGTTGAAAACCAGAGGTGCTACACATAGGTCCGTGCAATCACTCTAAACTTAGTTCTTTCAAATTGCAGAAACTTGAACAAAACTCACAAAAGGCACAGAGGCATGAAACTACACTAATGATGGTATCCTCAAGTTTAGACTCTTCCCTACATCTCACCTGTTGTCCCTCAGCTTTCTAACTAATTCATCTTAAATCATTTTCTCTTCAGATTCTTGGTTGTAATTCAGAAGTGTTATGTAAAGATGTGGCAAATTAAAAAAAAAAACACACATTATTTCTTTTTAGTAACATTAAGATAATTTCGATATTACCAACTTGTGCTTAGGGAAGCAAAGGGAAAAAGAAATCTTTAAGTGGCCTTAATAGTATTATATCTCTACATTCACCTCTGAATTCATCCCATTGTTTGTATTTTGACAACTTTTAACATAAACATTCTATTGCAATAACAAAACACAATGTTTAGAAGTAAATATGATGGCAAGGACTACAGCAGCAGGCTCAGAGAAAATCAAGAGAGTTAGCCACAAAGAAGAGTTCTGAAAGAAGTTTAACATTTCTAAAATACAATCAAGCTTTTCTGCATATAAATGTTGGTTTCTGTATGCAAAATTTTCTTACATTTGCACTGTCAACATTATTTTTTTAAAAAACAACAACTTTAGGGGTAAAAATGCAGAACAATGACACCTCTCAGGAATATATATAACCACTTCTTATTAACACCTTCCCCTCACACAAAACAGTATTAATGCTAAGGTGCATTTCAGGGGTCATTTTGCTGGTTTGCAATTGAGTGCACATGACATTTCCAAAGTGTTAACATTAAAGACATAAGCAAACATCAGAGTCCAAGGATGAACTCAATAATGAACTCTTGAGCAAGAGATTGAATCACATTCAAGCAATGACAACCGTCTTTGCTCTAACCCAAACACAACCACATTTTACCCTGTCAAGAGGACCAATGCAGCAGGTTGTCTCTAAAAATCCCAGAGTAAGGAGATGTCTGTACACGACACATACAGATGTACACACCTTTCTTTATGTTATATTGATCCTCTTCTTTATCTAGAAACTATTAACAAGGATACTTGAGTCTTTGAATGTTTTTTGGATTTTTTTTTTCTGCAAAGAGCACCCTAAACTTCTACAAATAATGAGAATATGGTGCTTTTTAAAATGTATTCTTAAGGGAAAATGTAAAGCATCCTACAACATGATACTATGATACAACAGATGAAATACCCACTTTGAGTGTGAGGAATCCAGGCAAAACAATTAAGGGGGAAAGAGTCTTAGCCTGAATCTCCTGCCAGTGGTGTAACACAACATTTGCTTGCCAGTTTCCAAGGACATACCGCACCTAGGCCCTTTCTGAGATGTACTAAACATTGCTGAGGTTGAGATTGTAGTCTCCTTTACTTCAAAGGCTTATTAACGTCAACAGAAGACTACTTAGATACATCTTGCAGTGTGTGAAACTGATAAATATTTTAGAAATCAAGTTCTTGTTGATCCAACGTGGATTTATCTTTTTAAAGGAGAAGAAAGAACATTTTATAATTTTCACAAAGCATGAGATTTCATCCTTTCGGCCCCTTTGTTATTTAACAGTTCTCATGTACTACATGGTACCTACGTCTACTTTAGATCATCTCTAACCAGTGTTTTTAGCTACTAATTCCAGAAAGTAATCAGACATTTCTGTATAATGCACATGTTAGACAGATTGGTTCCACATACAAAGCAAACAGCTACCAAATCCTTCTGGTTTATTCTAGCAATTTTATAAATGTGCCTGTCTTATCTGCCATACCCATTATTGGATTTCTTCACATAAAATATTTAATGGTTATCCTGGAAAATTTTTCTGTGAATTCTTTAGCTATCCCTACCAACTTTCTACATTTAATAACTTCAAGTTTGTACTTATCACTATTTCCCCACCTTGAAATTGTCATCAGTGATCTCACTGTGTCTCACTCATCTTTACAAAATTATGTCTTCCTTCTTTCTTGCTGAACCATGACTGAACGCTTCCAAAAGTAATTCCCATCTTTTCACACTCCCCCACCCCCTGCACCCAATCAATTCTACTTTTAATCTTTGATTGTCAAAAAGTCCCTACTGAAGAAAAATCACATGGCCCATGGGAATCTCATGAGGTTTAACAAGACCAAGTGTAAGGTGCTGCACCTGGGTTGGGGCAACCGAGAGGAACTCTGGGGTGCTTGTGGACAAGAGACTGGACATGAGCTGGCAATGTCCTCTCATAGCCCGGAAAGCCAATTGTGTCCTGGGCTGCATCAAAAGAATTGTGGCCAGCAGGTCGAGGGAGGTGATTGTGCCCCCCTACTCCTCTCTCGTGAGACCCCACCTGGAATACTGCATCCAGCTCTGGGGTCTCCAAAACAGGAAGGATCTAAGAGATCGAACTGGAATTGAGCCTTGAGAAGAAAAGGCTTTGGGGCAACCTAATTGCAGCCTTCCACTTCCTGAAGGGAACCTACAAGAAAGACAGAGAGGGCTTTTTCACAAGGGCATGTAGTGACAGAACAAGGGGGAATGGCTTCAAACTGAGAGTAGATTTAGATTAGATATTAGCAAGAAATTCTTCAGTGAGAGTGGTGAGACACTGGAACAGGCTGCTCAGAGAAGTTGCAGATACCCCATCCCTGGAAGTGTTCAAAGTCAGGTTGGATGGGGCTTTGAGCAACCTGGTCTATTGGAAGGTATCCCTGCCCATGCCAGGGAGTAGGAGCTAAACAGTCTTTAAGGTCCCTTCCAACCCAAGCTATTCTGTGATACCTGAAGACTTGGAGGAAAATGCAGGTAGCTTTGAGGACTGGATTCAAAGCACTGTTCTTAGCTTGAATCTAATCTCATGACTGAATTCAGTAGAGTCGAGAATCACTGAGCAGAAGAGCAAACAGTAGCCATCTGGACAGGCATGAAAATCTCAACCTGTCTTCTCTGTCATTCTCCCTACTCCATGAAATGCCACACTGCATATATTAATTTATTTTTTTTAAAGACACTGCACTAAGAAAGCTTATGACTTGTCATTGTGCCTACGGCAATTTGATGATTTATCAATTCAGTTGTTTGAAAGTTGATGCATGTTTTCATTTGTGACGAAAAAGCTTACAGATATACTATATGTCTGTTGTCGCCATAACCATTTTCAGGCTGTAGTCATATTGGTTTACAAAACTTTTTATAGACAAACATGCATTTTTTTTGTACTACACACATTAAAAGGACAGTTCCAAAACCACATACTACATAATTTTTTTTTTTAATTCTCTTACAGATTAATACATTTAAAACACTAAAAACCTAATAAAACACTAGAAGGAAGCACTAAAAGAAAGTCAACTGTTGGAATGCAGTCTAGTTATTTTCTCGGTATTTTCACTGTTGTTCTCACAATTTTGGAAGATATATCTCTTCAAATGTACTTCACTAGTTCTTCTCCAACTTCTCCATGTACCACTATCAGCACCAGGTTTTAAAAAAACATGTAAGTACCTTAAATCCTAATTGAAGGAATGTCTGTGACGCTACTTAATGCAGTACTATATAGAAATTACCAAGTAGAAGAACATATCACAACCTCAGGTCACCTACATCTTCAGCAATTTTACATTTCATGTCTCCCAACAGCAAACTTTTAATTTAAAATTCATTCTCTAACTCGGTAAGTACAGGTTGTGCTTCTGGGATGACCATTACCTCCATGAGTAATTGAGTTTTATGTGATTTGCTGAAAGGCTGTCTAATCATTATCATCACTTGATAGCAGAGTAAATAAGGTGCAGTGAGCATAACAAATTAGGTATGCACTAGAAAAGAACAACTGTCTACTTAAGAAAAAGGGGGAGGGATGCTGTCTTCACTGAGAATGGAAAGCTGTGAAATCCCACACAAGGAAAAACAGAATCAGACAGGTATTGCCTTAGTCCTCTGTGTCCGTACTACAGCAAGTTGACCAAATTTCTAATTATCTATCACCTGTAACTTAAGTTTCAACATACATGCTAACATTTTAGCTGTCTCAGTCTACATGCACATCGCATTATGTCTCAGTTTTTCGGTATAAAACAATACCAACAGCAGGGGATTACTCATTCTGTAATGGACACTACACTGTCAACTATGGGAGATCCCAATCCTGAAAATGGGGAAACAAGTTCAGATCATAAAGGAGAAGGCTGCAATCCAATTTAGAGAGATGTATATTTGTTGAGTGAGCATCATGATCAGTAAGAAATTCACAATGAAGATGGACATGATAATTTCACTGCACTACTCATCTGTCTTCCTCAGTTTTAAACTCAGTACTTTAAAACAACTCAGGAAGAAAAATTGTGTTAGCAACTTGAAGATATACACAAAGTCAATGAAGGGGCATCCATACAGCCCCATACCTCATTGCAAGTTTCCAGGGGATGGGAGTTTCACAGGACCTGTATCACATCCTTCCAAACTCATATGATAGGCCAGCTATCCTCAGACGTGTCAAATGCAACCATAGGTCTGTGTGTAGGTGACTGAAATAGCATCATCTGACCAACAGCAGCCAAAAAACCTCTTAGTTTTATAGTTTGGAAAGAATAGGGTGGCTGAAAAACAGTCTTAGAAAATTCCAATGCTATCAGAAAAATAAAATGCATGCTCTAGCATGGAAAATAGCCTAAAGCTGTGGCTACTCAATGCAGAAAGGGTATAGCAAAAATTATGGTAGTTGCAAAAGACAGGAGGATTCTGAGTCACTAACAGGCACAATGCTCAGTCCCTCTTTGCTTAATCTGCTTCCAATATTCTCAATATCAGAGATGATTCAGACACTATTTTTACAGGCAAGGAGACAGAGTGTTAAGGAGTCATCTGACTCACTCCTACCCTAATCATAGTTCATAAATCTATTATTTTATTAGAGCTCACCCTGATACACTGATTATAAGACAATAGTTAGGCTTAGAATCAGTATACTAAGAAAAACCCACCCAGTTACTGTTTATAAGGAAATAATGTATTATAAATGGTCAATGTCAGATCCTTGTTAATTATGCTAACCCATATAGAAAAGCTACTTCAGACATTTCTTCAGATTTCTGATGTGTTGATAGTAATTTTGCTCTTTGTGCAAGATAAATGCAACTGAAATAAAGCAACTAGGGAAAGCTGGTTTTGAAAGTGTAATAAATTAGCACACTTCTTTAAAACAATTTCCTGCAGAATACAAAACAAACAGATTGCAAAATACCATGCTGCAGGATAAGAACTTTATAGGTATCACTTCAAGCAATCCTAAATAACTTACTAATTGCCGTTGTGAAAGTGAGAACACTGAAATTAAGGTGCCCAGTGTCTGATGAAAACTAAATCTTCCTATGTTTCCAGGGCTTTCAAGACTTACTCTTTTTGTGTTTTATGAGCCTGAGGATGTGTAATACTAAGAAGTATTAGTAATTTCATAACATACTCATTTTCAGTAAAACAAGATTTCAACAGAAGGACAGGTAGCAATGAAGAGCAGGCATCTTTATTGCTACAGGATCCTTCCAGACTCTACTCTTTCCTTCAGGTGTTATTTGAGCAGCATTACCCACCTTAAAGGAAAACAGGATTAATGAGTAACTTGACCATAATGACACTAGGCTGTCATTGCTCATGCACTGTTATAATCTGATGAAGTCACTGGTTCTCTGCTCTGACACCGTTCTCCTATTAGGCTGTTTTTTTAAAAAATGTACTGGACTCTTGCACGGAGTAACACCCAGTAGTGTAAGGCAGAGAAAAGAGTTGCTCCTGGACATCTAACTATTTGATTACCATCAGACAAAACAGAAAAATGTTCTGAGAAAAATTTAAGCAATTGGGCATACCTCTGCCATTCAAAGGCTTTGAAGACCACAGAGGCAGCAAAGCTGACACTGGCCAGGGACATCAGCACCCTCACCACTTCTGGCAACTGAATAATCGATATTTAAGCTGATGTTCTGTTTTTGGCTTCACAGTGGCTAGTACGGGACTAGATTTTGGATTTCTGCTGAACGCACTGTTGATAATCTAGAGATGATTTTGTTACTGCTGATCAGTGCTTACATAAAGGCAAGGCCTTTTTTGCTTTTTGTACTTCCACACTGTCAAGAGGGTGCAAAGAAAATTCAGAGTAAACATAGCTGGGACAGGTGACCCAAACTGACCAAAAGCATATTCTGTATCAAGTGACATCAAGTGACATCATGCTCAGTATTTAAAGTGGGAGGATGAAGGAGGAAGTGAGGGAACATTGGGAGTACCAGTGTTTGTCTTCCCAAGTAACCATTATGTGTTATAGGACCCTGATCTCCTGGAGACAGTTGAACACCTGCCTGTCCATGGGAAGCAGTGAATTAATTTTTTGTTTTATTTCACTTGTGCGCGCAGCTTGTGCTTTCCCTATTAAACTGTCTTCATCCCAACCCATGAGTTTTCCATCCTTTACCCTTCCAATTCTCTCCATGATCCTGCTGGTAAGGGAGGGAGGGAGTGGCTGCATAGCAATTGGTTGCTGGCTGGGGTTAAACCACAACTGCTGAGATTCATCACATTTAACCTTTTCTGCCTTCTTAAGCCATATAAATTGAGAATGACTCTATCTGAGGTTTCTTACTCTATCCGGGAGGAGAGGCTTGCCCAGTAGGCCATTCAGGACACCCACAGGCCAAGCTGCCCCATGGGTAGAATTTCTCATGTATCTTATTGCCAACTACTAGGCTCCTGACTGAGGTACCTCAGTATGATTTGGTGAGTGAGATGAACTCCCAAACTTAGACCCAAATGGTCTACAAACACTGATCCACTGCATGCTGCCATACCACAAGACATCCCCCAATAACAGACTTATGTTTAGAATAGAAAAAGCCACAAAAACTACAGTCATCACAAAAATTTCCAAACATCAGGAGACTGCTCTCTGATTACTGTGACATTACCACAATGCTCATTTTGGTGTGAAAAAGTTTACAAGAAGAATAAAGTAGGAATAGACTCTTTCAAGCGAATATTCATTAACCAATAATAGCTCATAATCCAGACCACCCCTGAATAGTTAAAAAACTTGAAAAACATAAGCTATCTATGATTTTCTGGCACTAGTTACATCACAAGCAATTGGAAAGTTTCCTAGGGAGTTGACAGAATATGAGGATTGCGGAGGATATTATTCAGAGCTTGAGTAATAAATTAGATCATCAGAGACCAGTGAAATGCAAGAGACTCAAATCCTGGAGTTCTGAAGGAGGAAAGGAGCAGAGTCACTGCTTGTGAGTAGGAAAGATAAAGGTTACTTTGTAAAGAACGTACAGTTGGAAATCCATTAAAAACCACACAATTTCACCACTCATGGCAGTTCTTATAACAGCCCACAATAGCTGTACAAATTATTGCACAAGCTGAGTAAACCTAAAATACAGTCAATGCTCTGCCTGCTCATGTCCATTTCCAAGCCATTTAACCATGCACCCAACTCCCCTAAGCTGTTCCCGCTTTGCCCCCATTGTATGTAACTCTGATTAGATAGAAAAAGGTGTTCTAGCACCTCGATAGATAGCACTGTGCTGGTTTTGGCTGGGGTGGAGTTAACTTTCTTTACATTGGTTAGTATGGAGCTGTGTTTTGGATCTGTGCTGCACACAGGGTTGATAATACAGAGATGTTTTTGTTATTGCTGAGCAGGGCTTACACAGAGCCGAGGCCTTTTCTGCTTTTTGTACTGCTATGCTGTCAAGGTAGTTGGGGGTGCATGGGAGGTTGTGAGGAGGCATAGCTAGGACAGGTGATCCCAACTGACCAAAGGGGTATTCCAGATCATATGACATCATGCTTGGTATATAAAATGGGGGGAAGAAGGAAGAAAGGTTTGGAGTAATGAAGTTTGTTCCCAAGTAACTGTTATGCATGATGGGGCCCTGCTCTACTCGAGATCGCTGAACACCTGCCTGCCTACATGAAGCAGTGAATTAATCCCTTGTTTTGCTTTGCTTGTTTGTGTGGCTTTTGCTTTTCCTATTAAACTGTCTTTATTTCAACTCATAAGTTTTCTAGTTTGCACCCCTATGATTCTCTCCCCAGTCCTGCTTGTGGCTGTGTGGGGCTTGGCTGCTGGCCATCTAACATAACAGGCTGCATTCAATATAATCAAACAATAAGTCAGAGAGACACGATGGGCTGTACCAACTGCAAAAAGGTAATATTACAGCTTATGCTATGAAGCTGGTCTCCCCTGGTTACCTATACCAGCAGTTTCCAAAGTAAGGTGTGCTCACGCCAGATGGTGTGCAAGACAGACTAGCTGGATGCTGGAAAAAAATATGTTTTGTACCATTAATAACTTTTCGAAACAGAGTTTACTTATCTTTCATCCATTTTATTTTCTATTTTGTATATGGTTTATAATGTAGATGATATAGAGATAACATAGAGATGATATATACAGGATTTATAGAATTTAGAAATATACATACATTAGGGATGTATGTTCCAAAATATTTTACCAATAGGGACAGGCAATCAAAAAAATTTGGAGACCACTGTCCTATAAAACCTATGGACAGAGGCAGACCCTCTCAGGGAGAAGTCAAAGAGCTCATTCCTAAATTATGAGATGAAAAGTTGCTGAAAGTTCTCCTACACTTGAAATATCTGAATAACATCAAATATAGAAATTTGATTTAATAGCTCAGTTTATCATCTTTAAATTAAACTGAAAATGCAACCAACATGGCAAATCAACAAAGTATTTGGCTGAATACTGATGAAAAATACTCTGACTGGGTTTCTTAAAACCCTCTTCCTGTGCAATCCACAAACATCAAATTTTCCTTTTATTTATTGAATGTCCCTAAAGACTTGGTAAGAAGTTTGTAAAAAAAAGAAAAAAAATTTACAGTTCCCATGGACTTCACTTTGATTCCCATTAATAAATCCCTGGTTGAAAATCCATAGTTCCCCACTTTTAACAGTTCAGATATCTTATGGATACATCGAAAACTCAAAAGTTAAATGTATGCATAATGAAGATTATGAGTCCATGTTCCAAAAGAAAGATCCAGAAATCTCAGGGCCTTTACATTAAAAAATAGGCCCCTCAGTTTACAGTGATGGTCAAATCTAAGAACCAGTTACAGGTGGAATGGATAGATGAAAATTATATGGGCTACATGGTACAGACACGGGGGAATTATCTGGAGCAGAATACACAAAACAAGAAGAAATAGTAGAGAGGCTGAATGGGGAAAGACTGTGATCAGTAGAGCAGCTTGCTTCCTTCTGATTGTACTATGTCCAGACACATTAAATACAAACGCGTTTGCTAAGAAATCTATCCATGATAACTGTCATATTTTAAATAGCAGAAAAATTTTTCAGACTCTTTCTCCTGTATTTGCTTAATTGAAAGGCAACTTTCTTCTTTAAGCCAAAGTTGGCATATACCTTCAGTGAGGTATGTGCAAAGACATTTAGTTTAGCAATAACAAAATTATAGCTGTACAAGGTAGTGTGTTTATTTGAATATGCAACAATGTAATCACTCAAATAAATGTGCTCTTAGTTCTCTTTTTACAGTACTTCAAGTCAGATGTACATAAACTAATCCCTATAAATTAAAACCATATACAGTAAAATAAAACATTATGCATTTTAACTTTGTGTTCTGTTTTACTTTAACTTTGAGGGAAACATACTCCATGTGCTTTTGAATGGCTCCAGGTGTGGATTTTGTACCATTTCCATTTGTGGTTTTTCCTATGACTGCACATCCAAAAACTGTGTTCTCTGTAATATACAGGTTGGGGAGTACTTTGAGAGCAGATGGACTTTTGCTTCACAGTGATGGCCTGAAGCCCTTAAGGTGAGCAAGGGAGTGAAAATGAGCTGCTAACTGGCTTGTCTAAGTTCAACCTCATTAAAATCACCTGACAGAAAAATCTCTTTTCTTTAAATTATCATCTGACCCCCGTTAGAATCAGAGGTAAAGATGTCAATTTAGAATAATTATTTTAAGATTATGAAGAAAGAGCTCACAGATGTTGTAAGTATCTAAGGTAGAAACCAGAACTATTTGTTGATGACAAGTACCAATAAATACAAGGGGGAAAGAAATCACTTCTTGGAAACAGATGTGGATATCAATGGCAACAAAATCCTTAAAATACAATTTTTCTTTGGAATTTGAATACTGATGGCCCATAACTAAAAATGCATTAAAACTCTGAGTGTTGCTCAGACTACAGAATGGTACATTTACATTACAGAGTAGAATTTTAGTTCACTAGTAGTTCAGATTAGGAAAGCCTATGCTGAACTACCTGGACTATAAGTAGATTATTAATTCATTCTGCTGTGTGTTCAAAGTTTATTTATAGAACAAAGGGAGACTGGAAAAAAAGCAGTGTCTTTTAAACTGATGCTCATAAGCGGTTTCTCTAAAATCATTTTGCATAGGCTCTTGAAGCTAGAAAATAACTTTTTTCCCCAGTATCATTTATAAGGTGGAGGGTAATTAGTAATAACAGTCCCACCATTATTTGTCCTTCTTTCAATTTCAGCCTCTCAGTTCACTGTCTGAGGAAAAATATCTGGCCTTCATTTTGCAACAGCTGTTACAATGCTGCTGCATGAATAAATATTTCTAGCATGGTCATCATTTATACAGATTAAATTTCAAATTACCAGATAAAGTGATGGATAAATTCTGATGTCCTGATCCTTTTCCTTCTTAGTTTTGTTGGTTTGGTTTTTTGTTTTTTTTGTTGTTTTTTTTTTTTTTGAGACACACATACTCTGACAGACTGACCAACTTCCTTGACTACTGTTTCAGGAAGTTTAAAAAGTTACTCTTTCAGCCAAGTTGTCCAAGAATTCTGAAATTTTCAAGTGTCTGCCAGTGTCTGTTAAAAGAAACAATATTTCATCTGGCAGCAAGAAAACCCATAAACCAACAAAGCCTGACAGGGCACAAATTATAACTACTGCAGGAACAGTAGAAACAAAGCTTTTACCAAATAAGGCTACAAGGTAGCCACCACAGAGACAATAAAGGACGAAACTGATAACACTGAACGAATTGCAAAGTTCTTACATCATAACTTCTTCAGACTGGCAAGTTCAAGTGCAAAGCTCAAGGACATTTCAAAGTAATTTCTCAGCTACAGAGAATACACTACTAAAAACAGACTATGAACTATCATGTGCTGTTCTTGAGCTAAGTAGTTATTTCAGAAATAAGCTTCTCATCAACTAGGTTGTCTGATGGATCATAATCAAGATGAAAAAAAAACGCATTAAAAAGAAAAATTAGTTCTCAGTTTTGTTACCAAAATTAATCAAAAAAATCTCTGCATGACATTTGTTACCAATTAGTTTTAATCCTCCATTTGAAAAGCTACATATACATCTGCTAAGTCTCAGATGAAGCCATAAGAAAAGTTCTGCTGGGGCATGAGTTACATAGGTCATAAATGATGGGTCATCTGCTCAGGCTGACACAATTCACCAAGTAGCAAACACTATTTCAAAAGGGAAAAGAAAGCATCTCTTCTAACATGTTGCCATTCTAGCAACTCTTACTAAACCCATTACAACAAAACAAAGAATAAAATATAATGGGTAGAAAACTGAACAGTGTATACCTTGCAAGCTGCCAAAAGAGACCGTGACTGTAAATTCTCAAAAATCCATACAAATACTTCCACAAGCTGTTGGTGTTTTATGTCTTCAAGTCACCAAATTCGCCTTTTAATATTATTTACAAAATGCCTTTTTCGTCAAAATGATTCTGAAAAATCTTCCTCAAATGTCATAGAGTTCCTCTTCAGTGTAGTAGGCTATGTACAGTATATCTCATTTGGAGCAAAGGAACAATAACTTAACCTGGTTTGGCAACAGGCTGGCTTGCTTACAGGTAATTGCCATTTTTAATCAACACAGCTCTTTCATAAGACCTAAAAAGTGCTTGAATAAAAAGAAATGTTAACTCCTACAGCACCGATAGTAATTCATGATCACGTCTCAATAAAATTCTAGAGTATTGCTCTCTAGACTCTCTCCTAGATAGGAAATTTCTCTAGAATGATTACATAGTGAGTCATTTTACTAAATTTCCTTTGAATGACCTACTGATTTTAAATATATTTGTCAAATTTTCTTTCACGACTTTCAACAGAAGTCCAAATAAAATTTGAGCAAAATGTTTCTGCTGCTTCTTGGAAGTTTCTGTCTATACATAACTGGAAACTTCTGAGCAACCTCAATTATCTAAAAATATTTATACAGAGTCAACACTGCAAAATGGGGAAAAAATTTTACAGAAAATTACAATAGGAAAAGTGCCAAAATTCAAAAAGCAACATAATTGGAGCATTACTGCAACAGTATATGCAGATTGCTGTGATCTGGGCTGAAAATTCCAAAATTTACTATTAAATATGAAGGACCAGATACATTTTAACTTAGGACACCATGTTCACTTGGAGAGGGAGAGGGCTCCAGGGAGACCTTATAGCAACCTTCCAGCATCTTAAAGGAGCCTACAAGAGAGCTGAAGAGGGTCTTTTTTACAAGGGCATGTAGTGACAGGACAGGGGGGAATGGCTCTAAACTGACAGAGGGTAGGTTTAAATTTGATATTAGAAAGAAAGTCTACTGTGACGGTGGTGAGATGCTGGATGGGGCTTTGAGTAACCTGGTCTAGTGGAAGGTGTCCCTGGACTATGGCAGGGGGGGTTGGAATTAGATGATCTCTAAGGTCTTTTCCAACCCAAGCCACTCTGTAAATTGTGTGATTCTGTCTCCTTGTTTGATACAGACACTGCCAAGTGCTCAGACAGAAAATTCCTACAGAAAGATATGCACTTTCATTGAATAACATGCAACTTTAACTTCTCATTTTCAACAGTTTGAATGAACTGGTTTAAATGAGATGCAGGGTTGCAAATGAACAGTGAATAAAAACCTAAGTATTAAATGACTGCTTCCTTTACTAAATTCTGTCATTCCTGATCAACGAATAAGGCAAGGATCCTACGGAAAAAATAGAATGTAAATCTCCAATTAAATACACATACACAATAGTGAAAAAAATTGGAGAACATGAAAACATTACTTTGGGCATTTACTAATCCCTTAGTGCTTCATTTTACAGTTAAAAATTAGTCACTGTCCTCCCACTCCTTACAGAAAGAAAATTCATTTCAAAATTGGAATGTGGAATAATTTTGAGGAGAAACAGGACACATCACCGAGTAACTTCAACAGTAAAAGAGACGGAAACCGCATGTGTTATTCTATTTGCAGCCTTTCCTATGCACACATATCAACCCTGTTTTACAAGTCTCTGTAGATATATCAGGACTGAAATACCATACAAACTGCACATGCATCAATCCAATAGAATAATGAGAATCATCTATTCAGCAGAAGTTTTCACTCAGATTAAATGCTTTCATTCTCTAAGCCAATGAAATATTGGAGGTTGGTCAGTTTAACTGTGCAACATATCCCATTCACAAAATGGCAAAAACCTCCAAAGTTTCACTGAAGCAGCCTGGCAATCAAGGAGATCCTTCCTTCTAAATACCAAGCTTTCACCACCTTCAATTGCAATGCTAGGAGATATCCCTGACAAGAGCCAAAAATCTCAGCTACCTGAAAAGCAGCATTTCCCCCAGTCTGTCCCTTGTTGTGGTTTTTTATTTTTAATAGCTTAACTGCATCTTATAAATTTTTCAGGAAACTGGATTTGTTCCTTGCCTGGACTCACTGGTACCAAGCTTCAGCTGAAATTACAAACTCAGCACATTTTAAAAATCTGAAATAGCCCATGGAAAAGCTTGAGGATCTTCATTACAGGTATTACAACTTATTTTTCTCAGAAAATAAAAGGAAGTGTTTACAAAGTTCAGCACAAACTTTATTTTAAACAAAAAAAATTTACTCTTGTTCATTAATAGAAATAATAGATTAATAAGATCAAAGTAAAGTGAAGTCTAAATTAATCTGTCATCAGAGAAGCTAAATTCAATCTTGTGTACTAGAATGCTGTTCCTGCTACAGAAATTCCTTTAAAACTAAAAAAATTTAAAGCAGTTTCCTAATTTCCCCACTCACAGTATGTATCTATTACTAGTAATAGCAGTTAGTTTTCCAAATAGGGCATGTGACTTCTGATTTTAGGAAGAACAATACTTTTTAAAAAGCATACTGAAAAAGTGCTGTCCATTGCTTTAAATATGTATTTTCTGACATGCCATTCTGTTTCACAGTTGCACTTTTAAATGTCAAATGATCCAAATAAGAATTTCCATGCATTTTGGATAAACAGTAAATAAAGAACTTTAGAAGAGAGACTCAAAACCAAAAAGCACAAGTACAATATAATACAGATGTTAAATATATAACCAAAGTTAAGTATCTGCAAAACCCCAAATTAATTCTGCTTCATGTATCAGGAGACATGTTCATTAGGACAAGCCTAAGCTAATGAGAAGTACTAGTTAGAGAGCAGATATAAAAAATTATTCCAGTAGTATATATATTAATCCTTGATTCAAAAACTCTTGAAAATCCAAGAACAGTGAAAGAACTCAATCTACAGGTGTAGGATCTCTCTTCTCCAGCTATTATGACGTTACACAGCACTTTTAACTGGAGTCTTGAAGTCTTAGCTAAGACATCTTTCTTATTCTTCTGTGAAAATGGCAACACAGAACTGTGGTGAACCCTTTTTGTCTTTCAAAGATAATAGAGAAGACAGATGGCTGCTGGTAGATTAAAAATCCTTATCCTTTTGTAGCAACTTGCTTTTATACATTTTTAAACATAACACTCCCTTATCTTTTCACTGAATACTGTTAGGGACTGCTTTTGTCGAATATTTCCAGGAGCCCATTGTACACAGTGCATCACGAGCTGCATGGCCTGAGGCCAGGCAGGAAGGTGTGGAACACGTCTTCACAGGTCCATTTCCACTCTCCAAGTTTTCAAGTATTTGAGAGAAGGTCATGTTACAGCACAGATTTACATAGCAGACAAATTACATGACTGCCTGTTCTCAGCATTTCATAATTTCAACAGAAAAAATTAGGTCAAATGAAAAGGGGGAAGAATAACCCTATCCTTTCACAGTAGTCAGAAAATTAAACAAAAAACTTACTTACCTTTTGTTCTTGCCAAAACAGGTAAAAATTCTGTATTGGCAGTAAACAACTTTATAGTATTTGATTTACCATTCCGTTACAAAATCCTTTCCTTTTTTAATGCCTCCAAACAACCATAAACAAACCCAAAAATTTGCTGTATTGCTGTTTAAAACACTGATTTTACTATTAGTCCAAAACATGCACCCTTTTACAAATATGCATATTATCAAGGAATGCATTGGTAACTTCAAGGGTTTCACACACAGTCTGACAGTCTAGTAGGAGTGTTAAAAGAGGGAACTGCTCTTTGTATCAACTGTCTGGATGAAAAGAATAATAATTTGGAACAGATTCCCCACCACCACCCTCAGAGCATAACATTTAGTGCACTTTAAAAAGGGCAGTATTGGCCAGTCTCAGCACTGCCTGCACATTATGTTTATACTTGACAGAGACTAAAATTACAACGTTCATATTTTCAGGATAACTACAAAATACCTTCCAAGAACAGTTAAGGATATCGTAATGTAAAACAACAAATTTAGCAGTGCTTAGAGGTATGTATCCACATATCTGTATTTCCCTTAACTTACAAGACTAATACTTGCACACAAATTCTTGTGTAGTGTACAGTTAAAATATGCTAATCGTTACCCTAGATAGCTTTCAGGATTTGTTTCAACACAGTCAAGCAGTTATAGGGTTTAGTCTGGCATACTGTTGATACTCTTCTTGAGCAAGCAGAAAGAATAAACATTAACAAAGAAATTACTGGCTTCAGTAACTTTAATTAGACTTGACATTATTTCAGTTTCTAAAAATGCCAAATATGAAATCTGATTTACTTTCAGCAGAAAGTTTTAAGCTGATGCACAGTTAAAAAGGACTGTAGTTTTAAGCAACTGCTGAACAAATTTTTGAAGACAAATTCACTGCGTTAGCTAGATTTTACGTGCATTTGATACCTATTAAACAAGTAAAAAAGAGGAAACAACTTTTTGTGGAATCTGTCATTTTCTCTATTTACTAACACAAACTCTGAGGGACGAATTTTACCGAAGGCTTCAGCTTAGCATGTTGCAGCCCTGCAGCTAAAAATTCAGATGAAAAACATGGGAGCTTTTTCTCTTCTGAGACAAAAGGAACTTTGGGGAACATTTCCGAAGGATACCAGAAAGCTTGTCTAACATACAATGGTTCCTACTCAGCATAGCCCTCCAAACAAAGAGTAACAGATGCACAACTGGTATTAATAACAAAACATCTCCTCCCTCTGTTAGTCAAGAGAGGACAGCTAAGGACAAATACAGATTCAGAGTACTTACCTACTCGGAAGTTAGTGGCTGTCAGAGTGTCAGCAGCATGGCCGTTTTCACTGATGAGGGTGGTTGTATTTCCCTTCTCACAGTTGTTCTGACAGTTGCCTTTGGTGCAAGTTACTTTACAGATGCTGGGTGTAAAGACCACCTTGATCCGACCAGTGTGATTTCCCACTGTCAGCGGAGGCAAAGAAAAAAGAAGAAGTAAACAGATCACTTTGGTATCCATTGATTTCCTTCAAAAAGTTTTTTGGGAAAAAAAAAAAAAGGCGCGGGGGGGGGAAAAGGCGACAGGTCTACAGGAGGAGGGCAGTCTGCAGTGCTCTCTCTCATAGATCTCCAGTGGTGTCTCTGAAACAGGAGTAGGAAGCTTAGCAAACAGAACTCCGGGATCCGCTCCAAAACCACATTTAAAGTCAAGTCACTGGAGTGGGATTAGTAATCACAATGCTGCACTTTATTCACAGGCAGACAAAGAGCAATACCAAGGGCATGACAGCTTAAATAGCCAACCCTGACAGGCAGATGTAATGTAAAGAGGCTGGCTGTGCACCTAGAGGTGAATAAACTCTTGTGTACTCCTACATACTTTTCCTGTTTCTGCACATATTAAGTCACTATTTGTAGCTCGACCCCTGGAAATGTTTTAGGCATGCGGCATGTCTGAAAACATCTGTCTCAAATCTCCTGGCACCCCAGCTCGAAGTGGTCAAACCTTGTGACGCAGCTGCCTGGACCCATTTTTTCTTCACAGTTTTTTGGCACTATTTTTCCACAAGGATTTACATCCTATAGACTGATCTTTGCTGTCAGCCTTTGTTTAAGTAATAAATAGCTCAGAGAAAAGCATGAGAAGTATCAGTGCTTTAAAATACTGAGATGAAAAATAAAAAAGGGAATCTAGCCATTTTTTCAAATACTTCCTCACAGTCATTTTAAAAACTTGAATGCAATAAAGACTGCACAAACACTAACTTTTAAATTAAGCTAATTAGAAGAATTTCTTTTCACAGAATTATATTTAAAACCAGATGTATTTGATTCTACATCTAATAGCTGAAGACAAAAAAGATATTAAAACTGCTCATTAGGAAAATTAGGAAAAAGAACATATTGCATTTGCAATTATTTAAAAAGAAAACAGTTTGTCCTCTGCACACTTCCTAGTAAATTCAACAAGTTCTTGTAAATATATCATAGTATCTTTGTGAAAACTATTAATAAATACTTTCATATCAAACCTAACGATGCCAAGAAATGATGCAGAGAAAGAGAAGAATCTCCTTCCTCATGTCATAGAAATAAAAAAGTTGCTGGATAGTTGCCTGACCTAGTTTATGAAATACCCTCTGGACAAACATTTTTTGAAAATCTCAAGAAAATTAAGAAAATCTTCCCACTTCAAAAGAATATAAAGCCTTCTTACTTCTGGCTCTTCATAAACAAATAAATTAAAGCAATTGTGCCAACTGTTTTGTCTACAGTAAAGGCATTCCTCTATTTGAACAGCAGCTGTAGTACATATGCTCCCACCTTATTCTCCCTTAACAATGGTTAGAAAACAGCAGAGCCCAGACAGACACAGGAATAAAATATTTCAATTAAAGGTTAATATTGTGATTTTTGTGGATTTAGAAGATACCTTGGTTTCTTGCATGCCAAGCATTTCTTACAAAAATTAATACACCTTTGCCAGTAAACAGGTAAGTGACTTGTGAACTGCTGAGGGTAGAACTTCTAAGCTTTGCTTTTGTTAAGCACAGCTTCACAAGCAATATTGCCATCTTTGTATTTTATTTGCAAAGTTATATATATATATGTTTTCCAAGAAAAGAGTCCATTTTGTATTTTATATTTTCCGATGTTTTAGCAATATTTTTCCTTTAGGATGTGATCTAATTAAAAAAACATGGTTAGTTGAGTCACAGAAGTCAGTCTTGCCTACACTGTAGAAACCAGTATTGGGGGACCTAGACAAATTTTCCAGCTTAGCTAAAAACAAAATAATTTGGCTTTGTCAGTGCTGGAAGTGAAGAAAATGCAGAGCTCAACATGTGAGCCAATACTGAAACTGGATGAAGGTCATGTGCTTTGTGTTGCCAGGGCACTGGGGAGGAACGTTGAGGCCATGTGGTCTCGTTCTTCTACCTGACACCCAGAAATATTTTGTATAAACCACAAAGAACAGAAGGTTTGACCACAGTCCTACCCACAGCACTTTGCACAACAGAGGTTAATAAGGTATAAAAAGCATTCCAATTTTCTATCTAACTAGGGGATGACAATTTGACATGGAAATGCAGGTACAGATCAACAGGTTAGTTGTCCCCACCCTCCCCAGAAGGGACATCTTTTGGCAAGCCTTGCATCCTCAGCTATGCTGAGTGTTGACACAGGATATTAAGCTTGTGATTGCAATTGCTTAATGCATTTCTCACCAGCAATCCAAAAGAACCATCTACAAATGCTGCATTCACTAAATTGTCCTATTCACGAACCCAAGTGACTCTTTTGAATGCGACTGGATCTACAGTGCAATGACCATTCATGCACCTGGTGTCCAGCCCAAGTTATGTTCTTGAAACAGTCAGTAAGTCAGTACAGGTGAAACTAAACAATGGTTTCATCCTCCTCCACAGTATTCTGTACTATGGTGTTGAGTGCCGAGCTGAAGCAAATCTTGGGTATAACGTTTATAACAACAACAAAAACTATCACAGTTTAGATTTTACCAGAAAAACCTGTAGCACAAGTATTTTAGTGGAAGAGATGTCTTAGTATGAGACTCAGTGGAAATTGTAAAGTTTGCCTTTCTATCCTTTCAGATAAGAAAATATTAGTTACTCCCAATCTAAGTTTGGGAGTAACAGCAGTTGAACTGTAGTTTCAAAAACACAGATCAGTATCTAAAGAACTAAAAAGCAACCATGAAAGAATACTTAAGTGCAGCTTTTCAGGGAATAAGTCTTAACAAAGAACATGGTGCAAGCCCTAGTCCCTACAAATATTCAGTCATTATTCAGCAATGTTTTTCACAGAATATTCTGAGTTGGAAGGGACCCACATGAAGATAAGAGTCCAACTCCTGGCCCTACAAAGGATGACCCCAAGAATCACACCATGTGCCTGAGAGCGTTGTCCAAACACTTCCTGAACTCTGTCAGGCTTGGTACTGCAACCCCTTTCCTGGGGTGCCTGTTCCAGTGCCCAACCACTCTCTGGGTGAAAAATCTCCTTCTAATACTCAGCCTAAACCTCCCGTGACACAGCTTCAGGCCATTCCCTCAGGTTCTGTCTCTGGTCACCACATGAAAGAGATCAGTACCTGCCCCTCCTCTTCCCCTCACAAGCAAGCTGGAGACAGCAATGAGGTCTCCTCTCAGACTCCTCTTCTCCAGTCTGAACAGACCAAGTGACCTCAGCCGCTCCTCACACGGCTTCCCCTTCAAAGCTCTTCACTATCTTTGTTGCCCTCCTTTGGATCCTCTCTCATAGTTTCATAGCTTTCTTCAATTGTGGCACCCAAAACTGCATTGAAGAGCACTGGCAATAGAATGGAGCTCTATAGAAATCCAGTTGCCAGCTTCATCCCATTTACTATAACACTTTGTGCCCAATCTGTCAGCCAGTTTTTCACCCATCACATGAGATATGCTACTTACTTTGCTATAAAACACATTTAATTCTCAGATATTTCGGTTTTGGTTGTTGCAAGAGATAGAAATAAGACAGCTTCATATTCTTCAGATGTGGGAAAATTTTCTCAACCTTTTAGATTTATGAAAACTCTAATGACACTTATTTTCTTCTCCTCAAGTATCAGGCCACATCTTTTAACTTCAATTCTTCTGGAGACATTTAGGAAGGATACAAAGCCAATGATGGTCCCTGAAGTGAAAATTGACCAGTGTACGAGGTGGTGATGTTATTATCATTATTCTCTGCATTGCACCTAAGTTGACAGTACTATCCTCACAAATTCTGAGGGTTAGGGACCTTAATAGTGAGCTTAATACAACCAAATTTGAACTGAAAACAGGCCACAAACCCTTTTCTTAAAAGGAAGCTTTTAGCAGAAACTGCAAGATTAGACTCTTGGACTTCCTTGAATCTTCTCCCCTTCTTCCCTTCTGTACTTGGGGTTTTTTCTCTCCCTCTTCTCCAAAGGGGAAAATTTAATTCTAAAGGAGAAATTATATCTTTCAATATCTCTTAGCTGATCTTGCAGTATTAATGTTAAAACTCACAATTTCGTGCTAGGAAAAGACCATTACTGCTATAGCCTTGACTCTTTTGACTTTGGACTAGCTCATATTAAAGGACAATGTAATTTTAAGGAAGCATAGTCATTATTTTCCTCTTTAAACTCCAGAACTTTTACTGATGATGCCATTCTGACTTAGACACAACAAAATGTACAACTTAGATTATCTCAAATTCATTTCTGGAAAAAAAAATGATGGTGCTACAGCAACACACCTGGGATAATTTGGAGAGAGAGAGAGAGAGAGAGAGAGAGAAATTTATCATAAAGTCTTCAAGACCAATTTTAAACATGTGGAAATGAAACACCTCACCATGCTCTTAAGTATAATGCCAGACTGAAGAAATGCAAAAGTGAGAGCAGATAAATAAATGAGTCTAATGAAAGACTACAAAAGTAGAAGACAAGCACCAAATAAATGGCAAAGCTACTGAAAAAAAATGGTAGAACTGGAGACAAACTCAGACTGCTATTTTAATAAAGACAGGATAAACAAGATTATTAATACTGGATAAAGCTTCATCCCTGAGCTAGGCAGCAAACGCACAATGAGGATACTCAGCCAACAGCTCCATCATCCTGCCTCATAGTCCAGACTCACTTAAACTTAAGAGCTCCACGATATATTTGTCAAAAGAGATCAGCGGAAGAATGCACCCATAATTTCCAAAATCTGTAAAACTCTTGAGCCAGATTAAAAAAAGAAAGATGTCTGGCTAAAGTGATGAGATTTTAGTTGAAAGTTGGCACCATATACATGTGATTTTCTTTCCATCTCCGTAAGTCACTATGATATAATATCATGAACACAGCAAGCTCCTGCTGTGATAAATTTATGATTTAGCAACAACAACTGCAGGAGAAATGGAAAATACGAGCAAAAGTATTTCTTCATAGAGTCCCTTCTGCCCCCACTGTCCATTATGGCAAACTGATTTTTTTTTTTCTGCATTAGCAGAAAAGGCGAATGAGTTAAGACAAGGCAGGTCGCAGGTTGCATGTCCAGGTGGTCAGGATGGTTCACATAGCCGTGCCTGGACAGAGTTGTGTAAGGGGAAGAATTCTTCCTCAACTTCATGTGTCCCTGTGTAATGCAACTCAGACTTTGTTTCTTTCTAGACGAATTTCTATAAACACTATTTTTTCTTGGGTTTATGGCTGCCCTCACAGCTCCAACATTCTGACAGTATTCAATAGCTGTAGTGGAGCTCAGAAGATTTGTGGCATGTCCCTGTTTTGTGGGAAGACAATGGGCTAGCAACACTAGTGAAAGCAGAACTGGTATTCAGTTGAAAAGATGACTACATAGGTCAAGTGGGGTAAAGAGAATAAAATATTTTAACATGTCAAAAAATACTGATGTTAATAAGTGCATGATGGTTTTGTGCTTCATAGTGATCTAATCAAAATGATTCACAATAAAAAAAAAAAAAAACAAGAAGTGGCTTTTACCAGCCAAATACACAGTATAGCTTACACATATATACCCCATAATCCTTGAACAAAAATTTCTGATGCTACATTAAGAGGGGTTATGGGTATTTGCTGAGGTTTTTTAGATTTTGTTGTTGCTGTTCGTCGTGGTTTGAGGGTTTATTTTAATACCTTCACTTATGACAAATATAAGGCAAATCCTTATCCTGAGGCAAATCTCCTGAGGAAACAGAACTACTAGAACTGTAGGCTTTCCATTAGTACCTCCAGGAATGATATACACTACTCTCTTTTCATGACACCCTACTCCTGCACTGAATCCAGTATGTTTTCATATGTTTATCTACACAATGTCATTGGACCTGAAGATTCGATCTTAAAATTACATTCTCTTCCCAAAGAGGGTATATTATCTCAGGCTATTTCATTTTTTTTAAATTATTACCATGATGCATGAGGAGAGCTTTGAAATTCAATCTTTTCAAATCAAAGCAAATTAGCTTTTAAACAGCTAATATACATTCAACATTTTAAATTCTCAGATGACTAACACCCTCTTTTTTCTTAGTTAAATGATGACAGGAAAAAAATAAAAAAAAGGAATTAAGCAGAAGGAAATTACTCATTTCCTAAAGCAGGTGTCTCCCAGTTATTTCACCAGTCCACCTGGCTTAGTCCTTACTACTACATATGCTTGTTCAGCCAAAAGGAAAGATGACATTGTATAAAAATCAACCACATAAGTAAAATAGTTAAGCTCTCAGAATTTTTTTCAAATTACCTTTTTCCACTTGTGACAATATATGAGCAAGTTCTGCCTTGCCACCACTTAGTCATCAATTTGAAACAAAAGAAAAAAAAAACAAAACCAAACCAAAAAAAAACTAGTTCCCAAAGATGAAAACAAGTTGAACTTAGCTATCACATATTTTAGGAATACCACCATCTGAAGATTTCTAATGCTAGAAGCTAAAGAAGAAGGAAAAAAAAAAATCAGGAAAAAGAAAACAAAAAAGAGAGACACACACTAGACAGACATACAGACGAGAGGGAGATCTTCCCTAAATTTCAGATTACACACTGAGAGGACTACAGGCCTTCTGTGAGGCACAGAAAGGACTGAAAGAGACTGAGAGGTCACCCCTCCTCTCTTCTTTTTCCCAATAAAACAGCAGTATTAATCAAAAAGTTTGCCCAGACTCCTTCTATTATGCAGATTCCACAGCCTCCTTGAAGAATTTTTTCCAGTGCTCTAGCCTTTCTTATTACAAAGGTATTCCTTACACCTAACCCACAATTCCCTTGTAGCAATTCAAGCATACTACTGACCTGCTTTATCTACAGCAAGCTCTGACAAGACATTATTCCTCTACAGATCCATTTCTAACATACTTGAAGACTGTTACCATCTCTCGTTTTACCCCTCAGTCTCATTTGCACCAGACCAAAACCATTTAAACTTCTCCCAGTGTAACAGGCCATATCTTTTCCAACCCAACATAAGAAAGGTATTAACATCTCAGAAAGCGTCCAAAGGAGGGGGATGAAGATGGTGAAGGGCCTTGAGGGGAAGCTGTATGAGGAGAGGTTGAGGTCATTTGGTCTGTTCAGACTGGAAGAGACTAAGACCTCATTGCAGATACAACCTCCTTGTGAGGGGAAGAGGAGGGGCAGGCACTGATCTCTTCTCTGTGGTGACCAGTGACAGGACCCAAGGGAATGGCCTGAAGCTGTGTCAGGGGAGGTATGGTAGGATATCAGAAGGAGATTTTTCACGCAGAGGGTGGATGGGCATCAGAACAGGCTCCCCCAGGAAATGGTCACAGCATCAAGCCTGACAAAGTTCAAGCTTTTGGATCATACTCGCAGGCACATGGTGTGACTCTTGAGGATGGTCCCTTCCAACTCAGCATATTCTGTGATTGTGGTATTTTGCAGATATCCATCCTTTTTGTTTTCCTTTTGATACCACTCACTTGGTCCTCATCTTTCTTTAAATACACTGTCCAAAAGCACACTATACTGTAGCTGAAGTCTGGTTAGTGCTGGGGAGAACAGCAGAATTACTTAATACAGCCTTATATAAAATGCTTCTATTGGTATAACTTATTTTTCTCTCCCTGCAGTGCACTACTCATACCTCATAGACAGAACCAATCTGCAGGCTAGGCCAAAGGGACATAGATCTCCCAAATAACCTTCTGATAGAGGTATCATCCCAGCAAAGCAAGTATGGAACATTGCTTGCATGACCTTAGCAGGACTGAACTCAGCCCTTACTCTGCTCAGAGCATAGGAGTAAAACCTCCTGCATTCAAACCTCATCCATCTAAAAATCAGGTAGAGTATGATCCTTATTCTTTCTGTAAGTCACAAGCACAAACAAGTCTGAAAACTACATGGATTCAAAAAGACAAAGCACAGCTAAGTAATTTGATTTTTGGCTTCAATATATAATAAGCTACTCTTCCTGAAGGTAGGTATTTTCGCTCTTTCCAGAAACTTTGTTACTGTGTCCTTGTGCACCTCACACCCAGTTCTCTTTTCACAACAACTGGGAGAAATTAAGACACATCAACAAAATTAAAAATAAGATAATCCAGGTTTATTTCGTCCAAGACCCAACACTGTCTCCTAATGCTCAAAAGTACACCCCACAGTTCTGCATGAAGTGTACTTCTGCACACAGTCAAACATTTTGAGCAAGATGACACCTATACAGCTATAGCAACACATTATTGAAATGTAATTAATTTAGCATTCCTTCTAGTTGTTGTTGTTTCTGTAACTCATACTTTTGTTGCATTTGTATAATCCTACAAGTATTTTATTAGCTAATACAGCTTAACCTTTGACATTTGGTCACTTTTCAAGTACTCAGTTCTACTGCCTCCACGCAAACCAAAAGGGTTTCCAAAAAAGCAAAACACAATTCAGCTTGTGACAGTCACTGAACAGGAGTGTACGCAGATTTTTTTTTTTTGTTGCCATTCTTATTGCCACTATTACACTTCTCTATATAACTCCTTCTGATTAGCCAAGCCACTACATCTTCATATCGTTTTCTCCTATCTTGTTTAGATGCTCCTACCACAATCTTCTCCCTCCAATCTGAGCTGAGCTCTCAGACTTCCTGCTTCTCTTGGGCACTTGTTTCTTTGCTCTCTTTTTAATCCCTTCTTGCTTCTTCAGCATGCTTGAGACAGGAAAATAAATCATCCAGAAAATTTGATGTTTCAAGGGTAAGGAAGAAGATAACTGAAAAGAGGATATCTGGAAAAGTCTTTTCCTTTCTGATTATCACAGGGATACAATCTCTTGCTTGCTCTCTGTCACAGAATAGAACAGAGACAATTCTGCTGTCTTCCTTATCACCACTCCCACCGCCCTTCAAAAGACACTAAAATACAGCAAAACTTATGGGATATTCTAGGAGATGCAAGTAACCCACTCTTCCATTCTCTTAATCACAGTTTAAGATAAATGTGAACAGTGTACCATTTGAAGTAATTTATTACAGTGACACTTGCTTCATTCAAGTAGGTTTCCTTCATTAGTTTCGACAAACTCTCTGCTGTCTACAACACAGGTCTCTTGTGTTTTATACGGATGGCTACTTAAAAGTAGCAAAACAGTACGTTAGCACAAGTGCCAATATTGTTTAGAAAAACATTCATAATTCTTTTCACATGCCAGCAGAAACCCTTTGCTGATAATTCTCTCACTGATGCAGCCTTTTCAAGAGCAAGTCAGAACACTTCACAGAAATTACCATCATTTTTGTCCTGTGCAAATGCATAACGTAGATTTGAAGTCTGGGATCTCTGTCAGTAGGTTTTATGAATCCCTTTTTGTCTTCCTTGTCCTTTTCACCACTACAAATATTCTTTATGTGCAATACTCAGGCAACGAACACCCCATCTTAAACCACAGCCATGCTCCCTGTTTAAATCATTGTTAAGAACTCTGATCAATAGTTGGTAATGAGAAACATAACTATCATTTCCCTTCACATAGTTCAGAATGATCCAGAAAAAGGTAATAAGCCAAATAAATTAGACACTGCTTAGTGGTTTGATGTCTGATGGAACGAACTCAACTCTACTCAACTAAACTTATTGGGTAATAATTCTTTTAATCCGTTTTGTGTTTATTTGGTTCAAAGGTATCCACAAATGGATATGATGCTAAGGAGCTGGTTTTAAGCCTCAAGTTCAACAACTATTCAGTCCTAAGTCTCTTTTCCAAGGGACAAGAAAAGTTAATTGCACGGAGCAAGCAGCCTAACCAGCACACTGAGCAGACTGTGCCCAACCTATGAAACAGGAAATGCCGAGGACATAAGACTGCTTAGTTCAAATCTACTTGGGCTCAGACACATTTCTTTGAAGATCTGGGTGACTCTTTACAATAGCTGGATTCCAGACACCACTATGACTGTGCTGCAGCACCGCTTACAGAGCTTAATCCTGCAGGAGAGTTTAGTTGACTGCCCCTCTAAGGATAGGTAGGCAGTCAAGTGCTGCAGTTGCAGCTTCAGGTGTGAACCGCAAAATATTAGAACCCAAATAACTTGTCTTTTTCAGAGTGAAGCACTTCTCGTGAGACAGAACTTCAAGCTGTTCAAGAGTCTCATGCTTGAAAGTTCACATCCACACTTCAGGTTTGGGGCTGGATACAACTCCAGCTGTAAGCAAACCAGCACAGCGTTTTTAGCTTCCATTCAGGTTATTCAGCTTCTTATGCACCAAAGCATATTTGGACCCAGAAGGCTTTCACTGGAATGATATGGAAACAAAAGCCAAAAAGCCACATTTAAACATAGACAGATCTAAGGCAGAAAGTCATTCTACACAATCCCTGTCTCAGTTGTAATGAAGCAGCAGTGACTGCACAAGCCACTACAAGCAACTTTCTGCTGGAAGCTACTTCAGGTAGTGAACATCTTTACACATAAACTTACAGCCATACAGGAGCTTTATTATTACCGGCTAAATACAATGCCACTGTCCACTTTATCAACAGGACTCTTTCAAGAAGGCCTGAATTCAGCCTTTATACACTGAGAATAAAAGTCATTCCCACCTGATCTCACTCATTTAAAATTACACATTTTGCCTAAGGTAATTATTTAGGCTTCTTTAACAGTAATACAAATAATACTCATTAGTATTACCAGTCTTAAGTTGGAACAGCATTGTATCTTGAGAAAATAACTTCTTGAGAGAGATAGTTTCCCCTTCCCAACATAAGCAACTCCCTTAAATGAGAAAAGAAGTCTAAAGCGCAACAATGAATATTTATCATTTCTAGGAGGAATAGTGAATAAAAATTAAAGCCATATTACCTTACTAAGTATATCCACTTAACATTCCATTTCCTGAAAGGAAACAACCGAACAGTACTAAGGAAGTCAACAAACTGTAAACAGTGACAAAGGACAGGATGTCATGGAATTAAGTTATAAATGAACATAGCCACTTCTGCATGCTGAATCACCATCAAAAATCTTCTCTCTCAGCACTGCATGAAGCCAAGACCTTTTTTTCCCCTTAATTTTCTGAGGAGGGAAAAAATGACAACAGAAACAAGGATGTCACTGATTCTGAAATCTCAGAATCACTGGGTAGTAAAGGACCTCCTTCTTGCAGTACTTTTTTTTTGTCAATATTTGTTCGTTCCTTGTGGCATAGGCAATGGCACTAATAGAGAAGAGTACTATTACATCTCCTGTGAACAAAAGCTGACTCAGCTACTTGCAACAATCAGAATCAGTTCTTGGTATCAAAGACTTGTATCATTGCAAGTCTGGAGTTACCTTGGCTAAGGGACTTTTCATGTTTGTGTGGGTTCAATCAGTCTCTATATCCACCTAAATTAACATTTTTCAAACACATTATAGAGGTTTTCCCTCATATAATTTTCTGGAAAAACTCTTCTTTTTTTTCTTCTTGAAAGATTTTTGGGTTTGGAGCCAATTCTCTTTCACTGCAGCAGTCGAGATACATTTGTCTCAGTCTATGTTTTCCCCCAGCTACAGCAAGCTTTGAACCGATTTTAATTCTGTTTGCCAGATCACCAATCTGGTTTTCCAACATTTTTCCTCATGGAGCTTCATATCAGTCTCTGTCTCCATGTTTTAAAGCATAAAGATGATAATTAATTTTTGGGTGAACGCAGCATTTAAAATCATTTCTATAAAAGCACCATCAGCCTTTGCCTGTCACACAAACATTCAATTGGTGAGCTCATGGCCATAAAATCTTTTCAGAGTCCAAAAGAGAAAAATAAAGTAATTTTTGGGGATGCTGATTTAGTGGCCTCGTCAATTGTGAGTCCTTCATGGATACACAAACAATCATGAAGACAGCTTAGAAAGGGTATTGTTAAAATGCTTACAGCTATAGTACACTGAATGAAACAGTTTGTATTTATAGAGAGCTATTCTGACTCCAAAGTCTTCAAAGAACTCCATAGCCTTTTATAGTTGCTAAATAAATGACATTGATTTGTTAGAGTTAATTTTTCAGAATGTGTCACTCTATTTTTGAAGCAAAAGCCAAGTAAATGTGCTGCTTGCTTTGACAGAGTTAGCTGCATTAGTGTGAATCTAGCTAAGCCACTTAATTTACATCTTGAGTTGAGCCTATTGTTTCCAAGTCCTGCTGGAATCAAAAGTAAACTTGAAATGGCTGCTATGAATTGCCATGTCGTTCCACAGCAGGATGGGTAATGCTCTTAAATGGAAGAGAGGAAAAGGATGCTTCACTAAACTAGTTTGGGTTTTGTTCTCAAAAAACCCACAATGCTGTTTGACCTCGATGCTGACAGCATCAAATTTTTTCCTTAAACTTTTCAGAACGTCCCTGAAAAATCCATCCCAACTCTCAAACAGGAAGAAAAACTTTGAACACATGTGCAAATGTTTTGCATTTCAGAACACAAAACAAAAAAATCCCGGACATTTCTACACCTACTATTTCTAACCCTATTTCCTTGTATTTGATTATGTACAACTTTAGTAGCAAGACATGAATGTCAGTTCCCATGAGTGACTGAAGTGGATTTGACTCTGCATTCCCTCCAAATATACTATGTTGTGATTTTTCAGCTATTTCTTCTTGTTAGTCTTCTAACTTTTATTCTCTTTTTACCAGCCTTATCCTGCTGCCTACACTTTGTTCAGAGTATAGCTTTAACATTGCCCCTTACCTCCAAATTTCCCAAAACTTTGTTAGGAAAGTTTCCACTGTTTAACTCGAACATCCATAAATCCACTGATAAGCAGAAGTTACAAGGATCATGATGCAGTGCTCTAGTTAAGATGAGCCAGTGAGGGAATTATTTTGTTGCTTATGCAGAGAGGTTCCACAAACAAATATCAAAAGAAGGGTGGAGAGAATATCTAACCCAGTGAAGACCAGAGGGAGACTTTCCTCTAAAGTCAACTCTGGACTTGGGTAGAATGTCAAATCATACAGACGCATTTATGGAACAAATGTTGTATCTCTGTGTGCACTTTTTTAAACAGTAAAACACGTATGTCTTTTACAGCTGTTTACCCATACTTCCTGGTGGGGAAACACTATTATCATGAACCAAGTGCCACTTAATGAAGTCAAAACGGTGCTATTCCACAAAAATAGCTTAAATTGGAATTTCAAAGTGACTCCTGGTTTTGCTCAAATCAACCTATAAAGTCATCATTGAAACCAGCTTGTGTAAATTATGAATGAGCCTAAAGAAGAGCTTCTCTAAGTTATCAGTGCATTATGCTTCCAGTAGTAGGAAAGCCATTGTTATGCCAAACTCCTAACAGGGTATTCTGCACATCACAACATCACATGTAAGTGCTGGGACATTTTCTTCCACATTAATCTTATGTCATGTAAATAAACACATGTAAAATTATGTTGTGAAATGAGGCAATATAACGCCCCCACAGTTAGAAGAATTACATGACTTTCATGTTGTGTCAGCTTCATCTTTACACAGGAATTCAAGTGTTGCCCACAGAATCACATGCAGATCCTAGGAGCTGAATCTTCACACAGGCATTCTAGTTCAGCCTCTAGTCACAACACACACAACTAAGCCACAGCAGGGAGCTGCAAACCCAGTTTCACTGAACATTATCTAACCTGTGCTGCTTAAATTCAAGACATGTTTTCACTTACTACCTAAAATGGAGGCAAGTCTCCTTAATGCATTTTATAAGAAATTTTGGTGAAAATGAAAAAAACTCCATCTACTTAAAAGAAGGGAAAAAAGTCTACCATAGTATTTAATTTTATAAACTTAACACATAACTTCAATTGCAAAATTCACATACTTGTCATACTGTCTTCCTGAACAGAGAGATTAGTCTCATTTTCCTTCTTATCCTCCCTTCTTCCTTTGGATAACTTCATTATATAAACACATGCTTTATTTACTTCACATGATAACATTCCAGTTTGGATAAAGTACTTTATTGCTACCCTTGAGTTTTTCTTCTGCTTTTAGTACATTCTGTGGTCACCTCAGGCACTAATAAATTTTCTTGACATGCCTCTAAGACAGATAAGTGGTGGCATCATCATTGTACTCATGGGGAACTGTAGCCTGCTGAACAAAGTTGTCCTACATATGCAGACAAGTGATTTCAGAAACAGAAATTTCACTTTTTTCAGATCGATGGGGAAAATGCACAATGCCACTAAAAACTAGCCCTCAACCATCTCTGGCTGGAAAACGAAGCCTGCATTTTCTGAAGAACCATTTAGCACCAGAAGTGGGTAGAGTGAAAATGAGAACTTGCCAGCCTCTTACCTCTGTAATGAACGATTCTCACAAAAACTATGTTGAAAGGAATTCCAGGAAAAGTATGTTCAGTTTATAATTTGCTTATATACTTATACATTTTAGATCAATAGAAAAAGCACAGAATTCCTTTAACTAATTTTCTTCAGCATTGCATTTATAAAGCCAGGAAGATAAGCACAATGATGAAATATTTAGAGGATACATGCTCAGCTGACTAGTAATTACTATTTAACAGTGTCATTAAGAGAGTAGTAGGAAATGTCTGAGGTAGATGAACTACTAAAAATATCTTCCTCCTGTTTTATAGGCTACTAGGTTGCAAGTAGAATTTTACAGTTGAAATTTCTGTGCTGCTGCCATTGCTACTGTAGGAGAATTTTTAACTCTGGGGTTCTAAATATTTAGGCAGGTTACAGGTCAAGTGTGACAGTATGTACTTTTAAGCAAGTAACACACCTCTTGAGAATTACTCAGCTCACGGTGAGCTTATATAAGACATATATTGGCTTATAAGACTTATATTTGGCTAGCCCCACCTACATATTACGGTATTTTTGATATTTACATTACAAGTGTTGAGATCCACATGATGGACCAGTTTTTATTTGCTGATCATATCAATTTCACTGCAAGCTAATTTTTATCACTATATATTCAGCCTTCCTACTGGCACAAAACCATGTTTATACTTTCTCTGCAGCTGCCAGCCTATTCAACATGAGCATTTTTTATTTGTTTGAGAAGCCTCTGAATTTCTAAAGCTCTATCCTTAAATATTTGTTAATTCAACACAAAGATATCTGACAATTAATTTGCAGCAGCTTAAATATAACGGTGTAATGATTAAATAGAATCTGATCAATGCTTTACAGTGTAATATCTTTTACAGATTATTTAGAAGCATGCAAGCAGAATAGCACTTCTGGTCTAAAAACAAGCACTTGAAAATTATTCACCACCATACTATGGGTCCTGATTTTTCTTCCCTTCTATACTGAATGTAGTATGAGCCCTTTGAAAGAAGCAATATACAGCCATATAAATTAAACTCCATTACAATACAGGGCATAAGGAGACAGAATTAATTATGTGTAAAACTGTGGCCCTTCTGAAAATTTGAATGAGTCAGTGAACTCAAAACAATGTTTAAGAATTTTAACATTATTTCCAGGGCGGGTTTTTTGTTTGTCTTGTTTTTAAAAAACAAGACTTGTTAAAAGTCACTATGAACAATTTTAACAGCCTCATCTATTAGCCACAGTGAATCAGAATTTCAAATTTAGCGGTAAGAAATTAAAATTTTTATGTAAGCTTTATGACTCCTTATGCTAGCTAGTCTTTAGAGATGGCTTGTATCCCACAGGACAGAAGTTCAAAACGCTTGATAGTAGAAATGGCTACTGCCAGGTAACTTGATTTCACAACTCAGGGTAACTTTAAATCCTATTATTGGAACCCAAATGGCTTACTGAATTTTCAGGCTCTGTAGATGTGATATATAACTTCACAGTAAAATTCAGCCTAAAAGCCAAAAAAAGAACAGAACATTTGCTGTCTTTAATAAGACTACTATACAGCATGTTCTGAAACATTATCATAGAAGGGAAACTGCTTGCAAATACAGAGTAAACATTCTGGGAGGAACCTTAAGTTAATTTTTATTGAAAAATGTTTCAAGTGAGTAATCTTCATTTTTTGGAGATGGTAAGGTAAAAAATGCTGATCTTACAACACTATTTTGGGGCATTCAAACATGACTGACTTTCTATGAATGAGGAGATGCCCAGAAGCACCTACTCAGGGTTGGCAGTTTTCCTCCCAGTCTACTAGTACCCCACATCTCATTTGCCTCTGCCAGCACAGACCTGTCAATAAAGGCAACTCAAGACTGACACTTTTTCCAGTTTCAGGACTATCTGTTTCATGTCACCAGATGGAAATAACCTAGAGGAGTCCAGAAAAATCACAAATACCAATTGCAGCTATACCTAGAAAACCAAAATTTGTTCTATGGTATACATCTTTCACAGATGCCAACCTCTGTCACGGTTTTAATACTTTAAAGTAAAATGCACTGAAACATTCAGGAAAAAAATAACAGAATTACTTGCTTTGCACTCCATGTTAGTTGATAACTATGAACTCTTGGGCAATATCATTAAGTATTACCTGGTTACTATTTTTTTTCTTCTCCAAAAAAAAATTACTTAATGATAACATAAAAAAACTGTGAAGCATTCAGTACAAACTTTCTGCCTTTTGCTTTTTTAGTAAAATTATTACATTTTCCCCCTCTTCCTTTTCAAGTATTTCCACATTGTCATTACCAATTCCATTGCTCAATGAAATAGGAGACTCTGCCATTGAACAAGATTATATACATTTAAGAGCAGTGACAAAACACTCTGAGATCATCAGCCCCTCTAAATTAACTAATGTCAATTGTGACATAAGTATGAACTAATTTGCAGAGCTCATCTCTCTGTTCAAGACAGGACTAGGAACTGCATATTGGTGGTTATAGAATACCTGACATGAAGTTTCACATCTTACCTCACTGTAATTAATTCAAACATCCCTAACATTAAAATACTGACAGTTGAAGTTTAACACTCACTTTTTAGCCAAAAAAAGTAATCTTCTATTCTTAAGAGTTCATTCCAGCACCTCCAGAAACCAGAAGCCACCTATAAATATATAAATATAGCTGGCCAAGTTCCAGGTCTCCTGATCAGGCTAGAATACACAACCTTAAACTCTAATAACACAGCAAAGTGCCCTTTGAACTACTAGATATCTAAATTGCTTCATCAGAAGTTGCCACCACTGACTCGTACGTCACAGATGTAGAAATGGAGGCAAACCAGGTATTATGACCTTTTTTTGGCTGCTGAAGAGCCCCGTATCAGAAATTTCAGCACTATCTAAGTAGCCTTACACCTAGCCTTGCATTTTACCTCTAAAGTCAACACTTAAGCCATGACTGATCTTATCAGGTCGTAAAATCTGTTTTAACCACCTGTCCTCCAGCTGTTTTAGGAGTCGTAAGCTTTCCGACAAGGGTAGAATGTTCTACTAAAGCACTGCTCAGTGAGGGGTTTCTTAGAATTTGATGAGAAATACTCTTTTTCTTCAGCTCCTGGTTTTCCTTCTCCTTGTCATGTCCCTCAGAATACGGTAATCAACAGTGGGGCTCAAATAAGCTAGAAAGAAGTGGAAGCACTCGCTCCTTTGTCAAACAGCTGGATGAAGTTATCTCATTCTACTATAGAAGAAAAGAAAAACCTCACAGAACCTATTCATTTAGTGGCAGCCTGGTACTTGCAATTAACACTGAGTGTATCTAAGGTAGACTAAGTCAAACAGCCTGAAAAAAGGGGGCAAAAGTAAAGATTTTTTTGGCCAGAATCCAACCAGGAACAGTCACTTCTAATACTGGAGCACTATACAACCTGGAATTCGTATACTCTTTAAGTAGCAAGAGTCAGAAGTGAGGAACATAATCCAATCCCAGTGGCCACTAATATTTTTTTAAGGAAAATTGCTGCTAATTGGAAGAAAAGCAGTATCATCTTAATTGCAAAAGGGACTACTAGTTCATGTTGACAGTCTGATTAAATATCTTTCTGATGCTTCTGAGAAAGGGAGGTAGTGCTTAGCAAGTATAGTTCACCACTCTGAAAATGTTAATTGAAAGACCTCCAGCTGCCCACTGTTCTTCTCATCAGAGTCAATATCCTCATTTACCATCTATGAGCTTATACTTGGGAAAAAGGAAGCAGAGAGTTGTATTTCAGTATAAATGGACAGAGCGCAAGGATGTGCAATGCAGAAATTAAAAGATACACAAAGCAATTATATTTCAAGATTTAGAAGTAAAGGCTCTTCCCTAAAATCTCAGCAGAACATAATTCTCTCTCCTACAGCAGAGGAAATCTGTCAGGAGACTGCAAGTACCTTAAGGTCTCAATGTTAATCAGCCCATTATTTAACTGCAGGAACTTTTCTTCAAATCAAGCCAGCAGACGCTCTGTAATACCTAACCCATAATTCGTCAAGCTCTTCATCTTCTAAGCCAAAACTTGTCCTCAAGCTCCCCACACAATGGGGCATGAGCCAAGGCCACAAGCTGGGCACCTACACAATCCTTTTTTAATAAATATGAAGCAGAAACTCTTTTGCAGCCTCCATACTGTGCAAAAGTTCATAAGCACATAATAAATTAAATATAGAGAAAAATAGTCACCAATGAGACCACAATCCTGGTCTCCAGCTTTCCAAAAAGGATATCCATCAAACTGACAGTGAATACACTCATAGTTATGCCTATTCTAGCAAAGTGTTCACAAAGCACCTTTTATCTGAAGGAAAAACTATCATCTAGAAATAGCATGATGAAATTCCAACTATGAGTCCAGGAAATCTGTTTTGCTTCTCCACAAAATGCAGAATGTTGGAGCATTTGCTAATCTAAAAATTCTCATGTATAATTATTTTAACCTTTTTCTGTTTTGAAGTGTTAGTGCAGAAAATTTCAAGTTCTTAAAAAAGAGGGGTGAGGGCTTTGTGGGAGGAAAGAAGGGAATATGCTTTTTGTAGTTGTACTCACATCGAAAAGGTGATGCAGGTTGATCCTGGCCCAGTCTCAGTGGTAATGAGCCCTCAGTGGACTGTTCTCCTGAAATCACTTTTTTTACTGGATAATATTTGGGTTTAATCACATATTCCTGTGTTTGGCCATGATGGAGATTCATCATCAGTGTCTGAGACGAAATCATCCTGTTTTGGAAAAAGATAGAAAAGACAGAATTATGTAAAAATTAATAAATTAGACTGAGAAACTACTGGTAAAACACCTGAAGACAAATTCATCTGTGCTCCAAATTCTCCAAATACCATTTACAAAACTTACTAGCTTCCAAGCAAGCACCTGATTTTCTATGCACTTCATATTCTCATTGCCTTTTGTCAGTTCAAAAAACACCTACCAAAATCTGGATGGATATATCACTTCCTTTTTTACATGGCAAGAGAAATATCATGGATAGCTCAGCAAACATGAAGGAATAGGATAAAGCCCTGCTCAAAAACAGGAGTTGCAGCTCAACTTCATTAACACAGAGCAGCAGTACATTCAAACCTTTCTCAATTTCTTACAACTGTCAATTAATTCACACCAGGTATAGAAGTCACAGCTAGTGTAGATCAGACTGTAAAGACACATGTTCCTCAAAGAGCAGTATAAATTACTAATCTAGTAAGAGCAGCTATTAGGACTACGTTGTCCTTTGCTCAAATGAAGGCATGAGGAGTGGGATGCTGTAAGCCTCCCTCACTTTATTCTCAACTGAGAGTCTGTAAACCATCCCTCAGAGCCACAGTTCTGCAGGGTAAATAACTGTCCTCTGAGAGTAACCCTTGAGCCCTATATCATATAGGACAGCTGAGCAGCACTTTCCCACAGCACTGGGACTGCTGAGTTTCAGCTAAGAAGTTAGATGACTACTGCATTGTTTTTCGACATGTGGAGCCTGAGCCAGCCCTTATCTCCAAAGCAATGCCTAGTTCCTTGGTCATGTTATTCAAGATGCTTAGTAACTGCTGTAGCAAATGGATTTGTGGTTAGAAAAAACAATGGGGTTTTGTCCTACAAAAGATGGTCTTATTAACTTGGATCAGTTTGAGAAAAAGAGCATTCATTAACAGTGACATTCTGTGACTCGTAAGTAGAATAGAAACACAACTGCTCATACTGTCTTCCAAATCAATTTTTTTAAATATAGTACTCACACAGTCTCACTACATTCAGAAAAAGTCCTTTCCCCAGACTAAGAAAGAGTACTGTCCTTTCTATGTTGTCTTGAGGTTTCCTACCAGCTGACCCAAGCGAGGGTTAAGGAGGTCAGGCTCAGAATTCAAAACAATCTGCTAAGAATTATGACCAGGAAGCCCTCAGCCTGACATAAAGCTGAAGTTGCTGCCTTCAGTACTGCTTACCATTGAATTTCATTTCTTTAAAGAGTCAATGCAATCATTCTGACACAACCTGTTTTATCTAACAGATCTCATCTGATGCCTAGGTTGAAGGACAACCATTTCTGTTCTTGGATGAGCATATCTATACTAAATGTATAAGCAGGCTTTGACAACAGAGCTCAAAATATTAGACACAGATGCTGCCATTTCAATGGATGAATGTTTTTTGTTAAGGCTATAACATGTTGTAAAGCATTAGAGAATCCCAGAATGGTTCAGGTTGGAAGGAACCACTGGAGGGATCAATTGGTCCAACCTCACTATTCAAGTAGGGTCTTCCTAATCATCCCCGATTAGCAGTCCCCTAATTATCTTTGTTGCCCTTTGCTGGACCTGCTCCAGGAACTTCGTGTCTTTGTTGTACTAAGGAGCTCAGAACTGGATACAGTACCTAGAGCTGAAAAGAGGTGCAGGATCACCTCTCTTGACCTCCTTGCAATGCTCTTCCTAATGCAGACCATGATACCATCAGCCTTCTTGTCCATAAGGACACACTGCTGGCTCAGGGACAGCTTGTTGTCCACCAGGACCCCCAGGTCCTTCTCCACAGAGCTGCTTTCCAGGAGGTCAGCCCCCAGTCTGTACTGGTGCAGGAGGTTTTATTCTTCCCCAGATTAAGGACCCTGATTTGCCTTAGTTGTTCTCTGCCTATCTCAACCTGTCAGGATCCTTCTGCACAGCACTCTGGGATACTGGCCACTCCTCCCAGTTTCATGTCACCAGTGAATTTGCTAAAGAGGTATCTACCCCTTCATCCAAGTCACTGATGAATAAGTGAACAATACTGGACCCAGTATTGACCCTTGGTGGACACAACCAGTGACAAGCCCCAAACCAGACCCTGTGCCACTGACAGTGACCTTCTGGGATCTGTCATTCAGCCAGTTCTCAATCCACCTCACTGTCCACTCACCCAGTCCATGCTTCCCAAGTTTGCCTACAAGGTTGTTGTGAGAGACAGTGTCGAAAGCCTTGCTGAAGTCCAGGTAGACAATATTCACTCTTGTCCCCTCATCCATTCAGGTAGCTTTGTGATTGTAGAAGATAATTGGGTTGGCCAAGCATGAATTTAGTGAATTCACGTGACTACTTTAGCAAATCCACACCAACTACTCCTGATCACCTTCTTGTACTTCCATGTACTTAACGATGGACTCCAGAATGAGGCATTCCATTACCTTTCCAGAGATTAAGGTGAATCTGACTAGCCAGTTGATCCCTGGGTACTCATTTTTTGCCCTTTTTGAAGACCAGGGTTGACATTTGCTCTCCTCTAGTCCTCAAACACCTCTACCGACTGCCATGACCTTTCAAAGCTGATCACGAGTGGCCTAGCTGTGGTGTTTGCCATCAACCTCAGCACTCCTGTGGATGCAACCCATCACAGCTCACAGACTCGAAGATATCAAGTTTGCCTAGGTGATCTCTAACCTGACCTGATCTCTCTCCCCGACCAAGCAAAAATCTTCTTTCCATCATTCCCTTTCCCTGGTCTCCTGGGTCAGAGATTACTGAGGGTTGGTCTTCTCAGTGAAGACTGATGGACTGAAGGTGTTCAGTAACTCAGCGTTCTCTGCATCCTCTCTCACCAGAGTCCCTGTTCCATTCAGTAACAGGCCCACATTTTCCTTAGTTTTCCTTTTGTTATTGATGCATTTGAAGATGGCTTTCTTGCTGTACTTGATATCCTTGGCCAAATTTTCAATTCCAGGTGGGTCTTGGCCTTCCTTGTTGCATTTCTGCACACTCTGACATCTCTGTATTTATTCTAAGTGATCTGTCCCTGCTTCCTGTCAATCTCCTGTTTGTCCTTGAGTATTGATAGGAGGTCCTCTTGTTCATCCACGCTGGTCTCTTGACCTCTTTGCTCAATTTCTTGCTCATCAGGATGCACCAGTTTTGAGCCTGAAGCAAGCAGTGTTTGACTACTGACTGTCTCTCTTGGATCCTTCTTCCCTGCAAGCACATTCCCATGAGATTGGTCCAAGATGATCTCTGAAGAGGTCAAAGTTAACTTCTCTGAAGTTCAGGATTGCAAACTTAATTGCTGCCCTGCTTCCTTCATACAAGATACTGAACTCCACAATCTCATGGTCACTGTAGCCAAGGGTACCTCAACCTCCCCATGTTCAAAAAGGCCTCCCTTGATTGTTAATATAAGGTCCTTTCATTTTTATTCTCACTCTTTACATTGCTACATATCCAGTCACACTGTAGCCCAACTGTCAACCTACAGTAAATTCTATCATAAAACTTGAAATTGTAATAAAATTCCAAAAAAATAATTTAAAAAGCCCTACAACACATCATGCCACTTCAAAACTATGAAAACCATATGCTGGATGCTGAAAGCTTAACCACCAGAATTTATAAGAGTTGTCTCTTCCTTCCTTCTCCAGTATTGTAAATTTTCTTCCATAATTTAGTTTGCATTAAATATTAATGAATTACTGTTAAAATAGTAAAAAAGTAAGCTCTGTTTTGCAGTAGAGTGGCTTACTCCTCAGTAGTACAAGGGAAAGCTGTAATCTTTATTCCAGAAACTCCAGTTCTTTAAAAGAAAACACCTTCATGTGATGAGAGTTGTTAATCCTCACATCAATATAGACTAAATCACTTATTCTTGAATCAAGTATATGCTTACAATAGTCACACGAAACCAAAGTTAGGACCATTTTTCTTGCACATTTATGCTTAGTTTTGATGAGCATAAGAGATCCTGAGTACAGGTACACATGAGAACACTCCAAGTCTTTAGACATTGCCCAGTATCGGGCATCTGCTGTGACTGTGCAAGTCAGCTAATTGGCAGTAGGGTTTTGCCAGCCATTAGACCAACTTGACTGGTCTTGCTCACCAAAAGTGCAGTTCCAGTAGGAGCTGACGTGGTCAAACATCAAAACATTTGCAAGATCCTTCTGTTCTGTCTCTTCTTTTGATAATCAAAGTCTAGTTCTTAGAGATGTCAGCCTATAATGCAAAGGATACTGCATACCTAACCAAGATGCTGCATCTTCTACTAAAACCAAGGATACTCCTCTAATAACACAATAGGAGCAGTATGAAATCAGTCACATAGCTTTTCAAGGACTTTGGTATAGTTGCTAATAGAAGTCATGGATTTTTTTCTTCCTAGATCATGAGGTCCTTCACTGCTACAAGACTTTTAACATATGAATTCTAGTGGGCTCAGTGGCCAGGGGCCCTGGCACAAAACAGAAGCCAAACCTGCTACTATGCTCAGATTCATTTAGCTGTCCCAAGGCAAATGGCTCAGGCAGGTTATCCTGGCTTCAGAGTACACTAGGGTAGCAATGCTAGGCACTGAATGGAGTGTTTTCATCTATTCCTAGTGTTGGAATATCCAAATAAATAAGTAGCAGAATAGACTAATTTCCTTAACACCGCTCAAGATTCAAGGCCTCTAAGAACAGCCCAGTGTCCTTCTTGCTACCACAGTCCACAGGAGTATACTTGAAGTAGGTCACAGACACTCTAAACCAGGCTTTAATTATTTAAAACAAAGAAATTAAAGGCATATTCATCAACTCATGGCCACTCTACTAAACATTAAAAGATAAATAGTTCTTATCTATTAATAACAACCGTCACAAGTGTGAAGGTATTTTATTGTTTCCCAACTTTAGCATATTGCTTATTGCACATTTGAACACTACACAACTCAGTGGAACTCCTTGGCATTGCTGAAATACAAAATATTCATGTACTACTAAAGCTTCCTGTAACACTAGTTAAAAAGATGCATGAGACAGTTCCAACCTTGAAGGTTTCTATGAAATGGACAAGACTAAACAAGATTTTTGCATTACACTGGCTGATCTGGGAGTTTTTAATTAGACAGTCAAAATTGATACTAACTTAATAAACATGATGAAAACTTTCTACTCCTAAAGTTTACACTAGGCAGAGAAGTGTCTAACTGCATCTTCAACAAACCACCAAGGTGATAAATACTCATAAGGTTACAAGAGCACTACAGAGGGAGAAGAAACGTTTGAAGCTATCATGTGAAAAAAAGCTCTCTTGCTTGATAAAAGCAAACAAGGAATGTGATCAGAATAACTCTGGCAAGAAGAAATGAGACCAGCAACATTTGGCATGAAAAGTACTGTCTAGACTGAGATGAACCTCATTCAGGCTACTTTATTTTATTTACTCTAAGTCTGATGGTCCCATGCTTAGCCCATAGCTAGTAACACATAAAAAACTAGGAATCACTAACACTGTTGTTTCATGCAAGTGTACAAATTAATACCTTCTTCACTACCTCCTCTCAAAGTCACAATGAAAAGTCAAAAGGCAAAGAAAACCAGCATTTTCTAAAACTATGAGACAGTAAAGAAAATATCCAGGCCAGTTCAAAAGGCACGAAAATAGAACTAAATCCCCCCACACACACCCTGCAAGTTATTAAAATTCAGTTGCTGGCTCTGCCTGACCTTTGCCAGCTGTTTCCTCGTTCCACTGCTTCTCTGATATATATTTTTTTAAGATACATGAAAAAGTTTAACTTCCCAGCTGACGATGAACAGATGGGATTTCTTCAAAAGCCTTTTACATTATCATACCTAACATTAATCAAGTATGGCCTATTTCATAAGGTCTTACCAGTCACAAGAGATGAAAGAGAAGAAGTATTCAGCTTCTCTTTCTTCATTACAAAAATTCTGCACAAAATTGATTTTATGTACAAATATGTATTCTTAATGCGTACTTAAAAGTCCTGTCCCTGAAATACAGTGCAAACCCTGCAAAACAAGCACTGGAGACCTGCCTACCCTTAAACAACTAGGGCTGCATTTGTATCTTAATTATAAAACTGCCTTGACTTTTTACCTTTGCAATACATTTTTCCCCAGGCAAAATTTTGGAAAGATATGGTTTGGATATGACTAATTTGGTGTTTCGATGTGACTAATTTGTTTTAAAACAATACCTTCAAGTTATTTTTTCTTACTTTTTTTTTACCCTTTTAAAGGGTTAGAATGTTATTTACAGCACAGACAAGATCTCTTTTGATCATTATCAAGTTGATTCGGTTTGTAAATAAGGTAATACCACAAGTACAACAAATCCTAACAAAGATATTTAATGTACAACAAGATAAAAAAGGTTAAACAGGAAACCAAAATTGTTTATGAAGGTACACACAGAAACATGAGACAAACTTTTGTACACATGTACCAGTTTTTCCCATCTTATATACAATTTCTATTTCTGCGGTAAAAGCCTTGTCCAAGGCACTTTCAAAGATCATGGAACTCTTAAGAGTTCTCTAATAAAGCTAGCCCTGTATTTCCAGACACACCTGAATTGCTCATTGGTCACAATCCTTTTGCCAGCATAAGCTGTTCTAATAGCTGAACAAAAGCTCTGTGACACGACACTGAAAGCTCAGCACAACATTGATATATTCCGTCTTTCACATAACACAGAAACTGAAACAGGCAGATTATGAATATTCTTCCAGTTTTCTAAAGACATAGACCGAGTCTTCCATAATCCCAAGCAATGTTTAATTTCCTAGATGTTAAAAAGCACAAAGAGGTCTTAAGGTAAAGAAATATATCTTCTGGTTGCATATTCAGATACAAAGCAAAAATACAGACGCTCAATCACACAACATGAAGGAAACTACAATTCTTACAAGTTATGTAAAAGTAGGCAAGCATTCCTCATATAATTAGAGCATTCAGAGAATAAATTTGAAGAATATTAAATGATAAATGGTAATCCTCTCTGAGGGGAAAAAAAGGAAAGCTTGTCTAGTACATCTTTTCCATAGAACGAATACAGAAAGTTTGTTCCACCCCCAATCCCAAAGTGACATCAAGATAACAGTCACACAAATTTAAAAAAAAAAAAAAAAAGTCTTCTTAGAGTATTAAATCTTAAGTATCCTCGAAGTAAACAAACCCTAAAGGAAACAGTATGAATAAAGGCTAGAAAAATCTGATATGAGACAACAATGAACACAAAACAGCCAGGAGTCTGTAAGTCTCACAGTAACAGCAATTCACAAACTCCCCTTTTCACCATGAACCAAATGAACAACTAGGAGCTACAAATTATTCATTATTTCATGCACACTTTCACCAACACTTAACTAGTGATGTTCTTCACAAACTCAGATTAATTAATTTGATATCTGGAGTATTTTATACAGATTCTCAGCCATACATACCTCTTCAGCTACTAGCAAAGTTCAAGAAGGAAAAAACTCCACAACAAAAAAACCTAGGTGTGTCCACAACAAAAAAACCCACAAAAGTCAGGTTCTTGTTCCCCTGTTTTTATTGGTTTATTGTTTATTTCAGGATTCTTTGTAGTTTTTGTTTTCCAAGATGCTGCATTTGCTAATACTACAATCAGATAAGATCCTTGATCAGCATCAAACTCGGTAATTGGGCTTTTTTTTAAAAGAGTGGCTACTTATGTCACAAGCATTTGCGTTAAAAATTGACCTTCAGATATTCATTATATTGCAGCACTGAGTCACAAAAAAATTCACTAGTCAGTAGCAAATTTACTTAACGGAGCAATTAGTCAGTTCAGCACATAATCTCCACTAAAATCACTTAAGTTATTCCCTTCTGTGTCTTACATAAAATTTTCTACAGAAAAATTGCTTTTGTTTTCATAATACTAATGGCACATTACATTGACACTGTGTGTGTAACAAAAAAAAAAATTACTCAGATAAAAACTTATTAACTAGTGATATTTTCTAATCCGTCCACCCATGAGAAAGACTTTGGTATTAGAAAGGCATGTTGAAATAACAAAACAGAAACAAACTCCCACAATGGATGTTTTATGATAAAGGCAAATAAGCACAGCTGCAGCAAAGCAAAACCATGCATCACTAATCTACTCCAATTCTTGAGCGTGTTAAACAAAGCAGGAGATAAAGAGCCCAGTAGGTTGATATAACTTATTTGAAATTTGAAAAATCCTTTGAAGACTTATCTTACAAGAGGCTATTGAGAAATCCTAAACTATAAAACAGTGTTTCAAGCTTAGAATGGGCAAATATATGGAACAGAACAGATGAAGTTAACTTTCTTGGACATATAATTACAAAAAAACTGTCTGAAGTCTACAAACACATACATGATTTGGCAATATGTCACTTCAGTTAATGAAGTATCTTAAAAGTATACATAATTTTGTTACAGTAGTTCAGCAAACCCTCAATTATAATTTCGTCTTTCAGACCAGCAAGTATATATTTAAACAATATCAATTCACTTTGAGAATATACTTACATCCTTGTCTGAATTAAGCAGAAACCTGTCATTTAGAAATACAATACCTAAATAAAAGTGCCAGTAAAGAACATAAAACCTTGGTCTATCCTTGATATTCTGACATTAATTCATGATTATGAAAAATAAATGCAACTAGCAAGTACCTACACCATCAAGTTTTTGCATAGATGCAGATAGATTAGCAAAAGATGTTTCTAGATATAACAAGCTGTAGTGAAAAACATGTTTTAAAAGTACGATCTTGGTGGTATAAACAGAACTGCTCAAAAGGAGTCAGATATAAGTAATACATCCATAGGCTTATAACCTGTTTATTCATTAGACTCATGTACAAGTAGGAAAAGACAAAAAACCTGTGACAATTAATAATGGCTAGACAGGAAGAGAGGAGGACTCGGAGGACCTGGACTGCAGATGGAATCAAGCACCAATGACTATGACCATGTGCACCAGAAGCAACCAGAACTTGTCACACACTTAACTGATGTCTATGCTGACTGCAGTCAACCAACCAAGAGACTCCAGCATCAGCCCCATGAAAGTTTCCAGTGTAAAAAACTGGATTAAAAGATAAAATTCAAAGCATTACTGAGTGCAGAGAGCTGAGGGAAAACAACAAGGAAGGCTTTTAAAGGCACTGATATTCACAAAGCTAAGGGTGTCCATGAAGTGCCTGGGCAGAGAAAAGCCAGGCTCTGGTCACAGAGGAAATTCCTTAGGGAACATATGAGAAAGATAAAAAATAACCCATAATTCAAAATTAACTCAAATTAGCTCTACAATAAAAAAGAAACACTTTTTCCACATACTGCATAATCAGAACTATGACAAGACATGATCAATCATTATTGCTTTCAAGAATGCCAATGTAAAGGGGCAATGAGCACACCTCAAATTCAATTACGAGATCACAGAAAAAAAAATCTCAGAAATCCTTATGCTTAGGGATATCAGTTTCCCAACATAAAAAAAATGTTAACAGACCTTACTTTTCTCCTCCAAAGGAAGTGTCAGGTGCGCAAGTCAGAGCACTTTATCCCTCTGTAATACATACTGATTTCTTACATAGGCAAATACTAGCAGATGTATGATCATATTGACTTTGCCAAAGTGTTATACACAAGAAGTGCCGAGTGCTCATATGAGAACAAATGATGCCTTCATGTTTGAATGGGGAGGCCGGTTACTGCCCATTAAGAATCTTACTCACATTTACTGAAGGTTTTCTGATTTTACTTGACAAGAAGCGTAACGTGCATACTACTTTATGATGAGCAAGCCTTGAAAATTTCAAGATTAAATCCAGACTCCATCTTCATTATGTATATTTATCAGCAGAAGCTCTTTTTGGTATATGAAATCAGCAGTAAGAAGACTGTACTAGCTACAGGATACACTTCATGAAACACCCCAGGGACTGCTCTAAGTTATACCACAAAATTTAGCAACCCTAAAGATGCAGAGTCAGAAATAAATTATAAAAAAAGAAGAAGCACAAACCCCAAAGTTTACCCAACTTCTCCACAGCAGTCACCTAAATTCAAGTGATGAAACAATGGTATGCTTCCTGGGAAGTCTGGAAGTGATGCAAGGCAAGAACAGAAGTACATGTTGTGCTGTACCCCTGAGGGTAAAAAAGATGAGTGGTGAAAAGTTTTGGATCTAGAAATAATATTTGTATTAGGCCAAAACCACTTTTAACATTTAAGTTTTTAAATGTATAATTACTTTCTTAGCTGAACTAGATAAACACTTCATCTATTTTTTTCATACCTCAAAACTGAGCAATAAAGATTATCCTTTGTTTTAAGTCATCACCAAAATGGAATGTTTTCATTTGTGGATAGAACCAGGGAAAGAAGGGTCAACAGCAAGCAGTTACACTTAGCAGAAGTCTAACTTTGGGGGTCAGGAGCTTCCAAAGCCTTGTGACATCCATGTACAAATAGTTTGAACATAACATCACAAAAAATAAGTTTTCTAATTAAGATAGTAAACTCAGATCAGATGACAGCAATTTCAAAAAACTGTTAGTGAATTTTAGTTGTTAGCTGAAATTTAGCCATATAAGGTTTTGTTTGTTAAAAATGCATACATATGATGCATTTTAACTATATATTAATGATTACGTATTTCCAGAAAAATAATATCCAGGGATGGTTGTGCCTCCATTGTCTAATGCCTCAATAAAGATAAAAAGTTCTAATCCTTTTTGTGTCGGTACAAGATCCCTGATGTAAAAAAATTACTTCAGTAGATCTAAAGAAGAGACTAAAGCTAACAGAACTAATAACGTATTTATTCACTGTCATGACCTGGGAAATTCCTCTGCAGAGAAAACCTTGGAAAAGAACCTTGACAATAGATTAACAAAAATCAACATGCTTTATTTATACTATTAGAGATAGTACAAAAAATAATTAAACTCCAATACAACACTGTGAGATTGTTTAATAATGGAGACCAGATAAGGTAAATTTTACCTGTGTGACTAATCACTTTAAGGCTTAAGAGGAGCAGTATTTTAGGAGTACCTCTGCTAGCTTAGTGCCCCTGAGTCAGAAGAGTTACAATATATACGTTTTAATTTCAGATATTAAAAGAAGAAAAAATAAGTTCAGTATATCAACAGTAGTAACTCTTGCCATATATACATTACAAAAACATTTACTTGCTGTGTGAAATGTTGTAAAACAGCATGTGAAGAATCTAGATTTAAAAATAGGCTGTTTTTTCCTCATTTACTTGCTTAATTTGATCCCACTAAAAAAAGATTGCTTGATTGAAAACTGCGTTCAAAGTCTTTAAGAAAGCAAACCTAGATAACAAAGCTAATAATATTTTTTTTTTTCTCCTGAGAAAGGTTCATGATTTTCAGCAAAAATTACAGAGCTAAAGGTGAGTGTAGATTTCAACTCAAAAATTACTCACCCTTCCACTGCCAATGAGCCCAATGAATGCTATAATTATAATTATTATCATAATGATGCACTGGTTTTATTTCTAAAATTATTAGGTAGAAGGTAAGTTTTTCTAGTGCACTGAGGTCAAGGATGAAAGCTAAACTGTATGAAATTCTCAATTTTACTACTGATCCTGCTCTACCAAGCAATACAGTTTACTCCAGAGACAGAGAAGTTAGCATAGAATAGGCACACATTTATTTTTTCTCCACTTCTGTATCTGTAAAATAAAGATCTACATCACCATCTAATAAGATAGTGCAAAGTATTTAACAATGAAAGGTTGGTACATATGCCAAAAGAATAGCAAAACAGTTGAACTGGTTTTAATACAATCTATTTCCCCAGACGCTAGCATAAAATCCTGATTCCGCTGAAGTCAAAGGCAGAACTCCCATTTATTTCTTTGCTGGTCATGATTTCATCCCAGGACTTTGTTACTTGTCAAACACAGCTTTGCACCTTTGGACTTTAAGCCCATAGATGCTTCACTCAGCGGTCTTTACCCTGTCTTGGAATGCCAAAGCAGAGATTCCTTGTGGTTCCTAACTCTAGTTGCTGAAACCCGCATTCGTCACCCTGGAAGGCAGTGAAATGCAAACAAACTTAAAGAACACTGTATCCCTGACTTTAGCCCATGATCAACACAGGAATAAAGCATGTGAAAGCAATCTAATTCCTTATTATAAGTCCAACTACACTTCAAATTCAGCCTGCAAGAAAGTAGTTATGAAGAATTTCTGACACACGGCTGAACCAACAATGTCTGGAAGAACTTGGGTCTCCTATTCCAAACCACTTTGCCTACTTGAAAAAAAAAATAAAAATACTGTGACCAAAAGCCCAGACTGCATTCCAGAGGTCTAGGAATAGCTTGTTTTCCTATTTGCAGTTGGTAAATTCGAAGTCTGTGAGGCATTCCTCTGGTTTTTAAGGATGTCTCCGATTTCTCCTCAAAAATTCACTTTGCTTCTTTTTCTACATGTAAAATTTTGCTTTCCCTAGAACTACAGCTTTGTTATATGAAATATTTTTCAGAGGTAATTTTGAGAAAATGTAATTGCTATATATGCCTTCTTTCTGATACTGTCCTAGTCCTTACTTTTGGTACAACATAGTAGGAGTATATTATAAGTTGCTGAAGCTTGTGACTTAGAGCTTTGTGTTATACCCAGGCACAACAGTAACCCACGTTTCACAATACTTCATTTTTTTTCTCTCCCTGTTGCATAAGGGGTGTTTTTTAAACATAAACTGAATACCGTCATTCCAACAAGTCTAAACCATAAAAAGGACAGGTTATAAAGTGTTTGAGATTACATCCTTAGGGCTCAAATTAGACGCTTCTTCTTACATTCTTTTGATTTGCATGATTCATTATTGAAATGTCTGCTAGAGTTGCTTTTCTTTCCTCATTAATGACTTCAAAGAAACACATGCTTGAGCTTCTAAATATATTAAACTAATTTAAATTACCTTAAAACACTTAGTGACTGCTCAGCAAACCAGAAAAAGAAAATTGTGCTTCTGGAAATAATATAGTATTTAGTTAGTGAACTGCATGCATAATGAATTACAAAATAAACACATCTAATTAAAGACTATCATCAATACATACACATATAATTTGGAGTTTGTTAAAGCTACTACGGCATCACAGTAACATAGAAGCATAAAAATAAATTTAAAACCTGAAAATAACTTTATTTAAACTATTTTTATTTAAAAGAGAACAGTTATGCTCTTTATTTTCTAGGTGGAGAAATAAAAGAAAAAAGCAAACACTTATGAACGTTCCACAAAGAAACAGTTCAGAATTACAATTAACATCTACAAACTCATTTATCATAATTTTAAAGAGCATCTGCTACATCTAGGTTTATTAATTCAATAAAAACAAAAATTTAAGTACAGCATTACCCTCTACAAGGATGAATTCTATTAAGAATTTTCAAAAATTAAAACATGGTTTCAACAGAACAAAAACCATCCTTAATGTGACTATAGTTTGGGCTCCACAGAAAAAAAATTTAGTCTGTTACTATAAGAAGTATCTTAATTATAAAACAAATCAGAATTTGTATTTTCACATCAGATATTGACAACCTACTGCCAAAACAAAACAGAAAACTTACTGTTGCCAATATTTGCATAGGCTAATGCATGTTTAATGACAAAACTGATCCAACAACCTTATGGATATACTAAAACATAGACAACTTGTAAACAAAATCTACTGAGATAATTTGTCATGGTAGGAAATTAAGTAAAATAGTACCATCTCAGAACCACTAATAAAAGCCTGTTTTGGAAACATCCTATTCTGTGGTGACAGCTGGTTTGCAAATTACACATCCTCAGCAGCCTGGAAGAACTTGTTCCTCTGAACTTCTGGTAACTGGCATTAATGCCAAAGAGACCTTTTTGAGAGAGAACCCTTGGTTTCTACATGAGGAAAACTCACCTCTACCTTAGTAAAGCAACAAGGATTTCAGAAAACTCTGGGTACTACCATGAAACCAACATTACACATTTCCAGGTCAGTTTGCCACCTTGAGTCATGATGATGCCGAGCACATTCTTCCTGTTTCCAGCACTTAAATGTTCCTGTAATTACCTAGTATTTCTGAACACTTTGAGTTCTTTGGCAGGACTTACTGCTCATTGCTATTTTTAGAAACTCCAGCAATAAATACCATAGGTACCTGCCCCTACACACCATTTAATGCTGAAAAGGCATAGCTGTTTGGAATCCCTGGGCTTAACACACTACTTTTGAACACAGAATGAAAGGTGGAGCAGTCACTACCTATCTCCAGTTCTTTAAACTCTACTTTGGATTTAACTTGTTCAAATGCCTTCATCCTCACATGAGAAACGAGCAAACACTCTAAGCTCCACTGTGTATACCCACAGACAACAGGTTTGAGTAATGAAGGCCCTGGTTCTAGCCTTTCAGCTGAGTAGACGATACAAAAGTCTTGCAATCTATCCTTGCTCCTTGCTGGTCAGGCAGCCTGACATCTCAAGATCAGTTCCTGTTTTGAAGTGGGAAATGGCTGAATCACCCACAGGTGCTTTCCCTATCTGCAGCCTCATTCCAGGGGAGATAGATAAAATTGGATATCTTTGAGCAACAAGGAGATACCATCAGCATCCTACCCACAGAGATGGCTTGCCCAATTCCCCCTGCTCAGGATAATGATAAATGGCTCTACTGATACTGTTAGTAGGCAGATGACAATCCTCTGCTTCACAACTGAACAAACTGGGGCTGCAGTCTGGAAATGAAACACGAGACTGGGCCAGGGGGGGACTCCAACAAACCAGCTAAAAGGCCCACACAGGAGCCATAGTATGCTAAGGACCATCCAAAGTCAAATAACAAGCAGAGCTGACTGGCTGATCTTTTATAATCCTTACAGCCTGCTGCTTCTTAGCTTTTAAGAAGCTTTTTCTCAAACACAGACTTCTACACATATGGAGATGGAAACAACTATAGTAGAGGCTTGTTTTCCCAATTAAAGCAATCTAGTTACACCAAAATAGTATCTTCTGTGCATGCTTTTTCTAAAAGAGAAGCTTTTTTTTTTTTTTTTAGCTCAGCTAAACTCTTGATTCAGTACTAATGCACTTAATATTTGGGCCAAGAAACAAATGAAGAACCCTCCTTGACAGAAATGAAGATAAAATCCCACAAGCACCTGAAAAAATACCCAGTTTCAAAGTACAGGTCACACAGCAATTTCCTACTAAAATTAATCAGCTGGATGTTGAGAATATTTTTATTTTCAAGTATCCTTAAATTTTTTTTCCTTCTCTGTTCTGCAGCTTATGGCATAAGTTGCTGTATTTCTTAGAGCTATTCCATAATGTATGAGGCTCCGTAGATTCACTGTTCTGAGTGCTTTATTAGTAACTGTGAATTAACACACAATGATAAAAAGAGCAATGTTTTAAAATAACATACCAAATGGTAAAATTTGGGCTGTACTTCCAACCATAGCTACTTTTCCTCCCTACTGATCACTTGAGTTCTTGACTACAGTTCCTATGAATGCCAAAACATTCCGTATGATGCAGACACACTGAGAACTGCATCAAAACTGCAATAATTTCATTTTACTACATTAAAAAAACTATTTAGAAAACCATTATAATAAATATAGTGCACAACAATTACAAATTATTTAAACTATACAGGATCTGTTGGGGATCTCTCTTTTGATTTGGTTTTTCCCCCAGTAACACAGGAGGGATGGGAGGAAAAGAAGCAGGAGGGATCAGGAAAGCCAAGAGCTGACATTTGAATTTTAGAATAGAGACACGTATCACTTCTTCAATTCTCTGTAACAAGTTTGACAATTAAAATTATATATTTTCAGAAGACAATCACTGTAACTTGTAGTTTAAGTGATTCTAAAACTATTTTCCTGAGTCATATAACTCCAGTCAAAACCAGTTATGGTTCCTCATTGCGTGTGTTTAAGGGTACAGCAGAAATAGTAATTCTGGAAGACTGTGCCAAGCATGCTAAAAGTCTACAAATAAGCCTTTTCTAGGAAGCACTACCATATTAAGAAGATAAAGATTTTAAGAACACATGCTTACTGTTTTCTATACAGTTAGGAAAGTTATCAAACTGTTTTCAATTACTATAACTGCATTATACTCTGTGTACCAGGAGGATGTTGAATCAGAATAGCAACTGCTTCCAGTGTGAGTCACTGGAATTTTAGAAGTTCAGAAATATAATCAAGAGACACAAACTTAGTAGAGCCACACCAAGTTCAACATATCAAAGAACTTGACAACTAATATGGATAGAGCTTATGATCAAAAAGAAACTCTGAGTTTGAACTGTACTTGTAGAAAGAAAAACATTTAACAAGCCTTCCCACAGAATTTTCTATCTACAACAGTACAGCCATCTCAGACTTAATAGAAAGAAATGAGTGCCAATCACCAGCTTTTATTGCCTCTTTGGTTTCATTCTTTTAAGCTCTAAGAATCTTCCTCCTCCCCTTTCTCTATAATGAGAAAATAAAAAACTACGCAAGTGTTTTTTTTAATGCCATAATCAAGTTAAATGGTAATATTTAACCATTTGTGTGAGAGATGCATCGTATACAGCGTAATCCAACAAATAGGAAGTTACACCCACTAAACTCTGCACCTCAGTCTAGGTATGCAACTCCTACAACCTTCAGGACATGTTTTGTAACATACACTGAGACAAGTCTTTTGTCTTAAAAGATGAAAGCTGTAACTTGGCACTTTTGGTCTTGTTTCAAGAAAACTTTCTTTAACCAGATATTTCCAGTTTGAAAGAGAAAATAAGATCCCATTTATGATCGCATAACTTAAAAAACACAGAAAGCTAAGCAAACAGCAGTCTTATGTTTTAAAACTTCTACCAAATCTTTATCAGGACGAATATTTTGCCCATTTAGAGAAAATTAAATTAATTGGAAATGTTATAGAGTGCCCGTGAAGCATGACATTTTCAAGAAGGGAGCACAGCCAATGAAAGCAACAAACGCTCATATTAAATTGAGAATCATCTAGTTTCCATAGCTACTTTTTAAACAATCATAAGCACTTATCGTTTCTTAGAATGACCTTGTTTACTATGAATAGCTTTAAACTGGCTGTTCTCAGAAAGAGCTACTTGAAAACATTCACGAAGAAGTACAATAATCAAAAGCAGCCACTGCTTTAAACTTCGGAAGAAAACAAATAGGTAAAGAACAAAACAACAGTAAATAATACATTAAATTTTTCCATAATATCATTAATAGTAGAGTGCAAGCCTTAGGTACCTCAACCAGGATCCCAATCTTGCCATGTGAAACATTTCAAAAACGCCCAGCAACACAAGGACTGCAGTGCAAGGATCATACAGGACACATGCTCACTACAAGAACTGAGAATGAAAGAGGAGCTCCAAGAATATCAAGCTCCCCAAAGTGAAAATTTGTCACCAGAGCTCCCCTCCCAGGTAGTTTTTGTAAGTATTTACTTCATTTTCAACAATGCCAACACAACACAAGTAAGTATCAATTAAGCAGATACCAGCTATACCATCTTATCCTGGTGGGAATAAGCTATGCATCATGTAGAAAAAGCATCTGCAGTTCATGTTACATGACCATACAGGACAACATGACAACGTGCTGCTACCCTTTACAGAGCAGCCCTGATGGTGTGTAGCTTAAAGGAACTCAGGGTCTCCATGGGTACCTACCAGGCCTCCCTAGATCTTACCCTTGGATAAAGTTAATGCAGTCACTAGGGAAGCTACAGACTTTACACAGTCACACTGTTTCACTTCATATCACACCAGGGAATCAGGTAAGTTAAAGACTAATACCCATGACATCTCCAAATGGAGTTTTGCAATAAAGCATGGAAACATTTCAGGGAAAACTGCATTCATAACAGTAAACCCGGTTTCTCTCACTTGGTTAAAGTACTCCACAGGCAGGTGGAGTTAAGAGCGCTAACAGCACAGCACTCAAGACTAAATGGCAACATCCACACAAAGCAGCTCTCAGAAGATGTGCCTGAAAGCAAAATGGCAGAAAGACTACAAAAAAATCTGCCTATGTCCTCTTCCTCTAAGACTCTAACCAGCTGAAGCAGCCAGAAGCAAAAACTGCATCAGCAAAAAAAAAAATTACATCCCAGCTACAGAGCTAGAAAGCTATGAACAGTGTGTGTCTCCCTTCTCCAGTGGGAATATGAAAAAGGTGTGAAATGCCATCCCTTCAAGCAGACTAGCTGTTACAGAAAGGACTGACAGACTGACTACTCTGGAAGCACCCCAAAATCGTCTCCTTTACAAGGAGCACTGCATGTAGAATTGCCAGTTTCCTCTACTCTTTAATAGTAGAAATTGGCAATGAATGGGAGAAAAGGAAGGGGAGGAAAGGAAGGGGAGGAAAGGAAAATAAATAAATAAATTTATACACCTCTTTTTCCTTCTACAATCTCATGCTTTTCAGTCTACATCCCCTGAATTCCCATTAGAAATGTTCCAAGCGTAGGGCTGAGGGTCACATTTATTTTTAATATCACTTCCAGAAGCACACCAAGAGACAATCCAATTTAGGAATTTACTGGATTTTTCAGTAGACTGTCAAAAACCCCCAAATTTATAGATACAGCCCTCCAGGGTGCAACAGAAGGAAAACACTTCAGGATGCAAAGTGTACTCTGAAGTGAAAAGCTGCTATAAACCACTAGAATAGCAAAAGGGGTAATGCAGAGGAGTTGGCTTCTTGTTAAGGATCTGCATTTGTGCAACAGCTGGAATACCCAAACAGGCATTACATAATGACAACAAAACCTGTTCAAAGCAGTAAGGGGGCACAGCTGGGGTTGTGGTGACCAGCAATTGTCCTCTACTTTAGAGCTTCAGGATTCCAGTGCAGGAAGCAAGACAGACACCAGAGTTTTTGCTCTAGTATAGAAATGTATACACACATTTCTGCTTCACTGTCATTATTAATTCCACAGTGGCATCAATTCTACAGCCATCCTTGTCCACCATGCAGAAACCACCACAGAATCCATATCGTGGTAGTATTTAAGATCAGAGTATTCATCAGTTGAACAGGGTTTATATGTTTGCAACCTTTCCCAAAAGCACATACAGGTTATAAAACACGAAATGGCATAAGGAAGGAACTCTCCCAGTGTAAAACCCTTACAAAGGAAAGACTAACTTCATGCTCCCCAAAACTGTCACATTCTAAAAGTACTTTAAAAAATACTTAAAGCTAAAGGGATTCCAGACTAAGATATTGCTGTCCAGAGGTGATCACTGAAGATTACCAAAGTATTAACTTTGCTCCAAGGTGATCTGATGCCACAAAGTCAGAAAACAACTGTAGTATGATATTTCAGTTAACCCCAAAGTAACAGTACAACACTAAACCAAAAGTTTCAGATGTAGTTAACATCTTCAGGGATCAGCAGAATGCAGAATAAAATCTTGATTTGGCCTAAGCTGTGTACAGGATCCAAATCAAAAGTTATCCCTGAAGAGACACCTCAAGAGTGAACAAAACAGAGTTAATGTCCTTGAAGAGGGAACAAAAGCCAAAGATTCTCTACAGTAGTTCATAATTCCAAAGAAGAAGAAGATAAAATGGAAGCTAGTTTAAAAATGTTAATGAACTTAAAAACTATCCAAAAGTCTTCAGACCCAATTAAGAAATGTACTAAAGGAATGCACACAGAAGAAAAGACCAAAGAAGACAGTTCCAATTAATTCTTTCCATCTATGCTCATGAAGGAGCTTAGAAAGGTTCCTGTGTCTTTCTCTATGAGGTATTCTCAGGATCTGTTTCAAATTGAAGGACAGTAGAAGGTCAGGCAACACCAACAGGTCATTATACCAGATAATTCTCATACAAAACCTGTAGAAGTTAAGCAAGATTCAAGATCCTACCTCTCTACTACACAGTACTCCAGGCACAACAAAACCTACACCAGAATTAGATGGGCTTTAACATTCCTTACTTTCATGTGGAATGAAGTTTTTTTGAACAGCTTGCTACAATTCAGGCACAGTGCCCAGAGAGGTGAAATAAACACAGTAAGCTCTTGGAGACTGACTGGAATCTTAATGGAGCTGTTTTCTCTCTCACTATAATGAAGGTTGTCTGTGTTGGCTTCCTAACACAGATGAGTCACGGCTTAATGCCAGGGGAAGGGATGGAGGATTCTCCTACAAACATTTGATTGATCCTTCTCTCACACTAAAGACACAAGAACTAGATGAAATTGTACAACAGCATAGCTGGGCAACAACTTCCCTTATGGTACTCCAACACTGACCACCCTTATCTCGCACCAAAGCTTTACTCAAGCAAATGGTGTCACATGGCCACATAAAACCATAAGCCAGCTGGCTGTTGCCATGCCACAGATTAGCTTCCTCTTCCTGTCTGAAATAAGTTCTGGTTGGCTTGACATCCCCGCTGGCTCCCTAAAATTTAAGTATCTCTATCTAAAAGATCCTATTTCTGAGAATTCTTTTCTTGTCAAAGGTACTAATTAAAACACTGAACACCCTGTAACACCTGTTTCTGAGATTTTCACTTAACTAGATGATAGCTCAAGTGTGGATAAAATGAGACGTTCATGCAAAGGTAGGCTACATCATCTCAGGAACAACAATAATTCAAAGTGTAGGACACTGCAGCTGAATCTCTTAAATGCCTTGTATGCTGGTGCAATGGTGACACTTCATATTTGCAAAATTCTTTCCAAGACATCTCTGCTTTTCTGGTAGACACAAGTTCGCTGCATATGACAAGGCCAGATGCTATCTGTCCACTGAAAGTAATCTGATTAACTCTCAACAGAAGTGGATCCTTGCAGCTTCAAAGACTTCACCTCAGACAGTTGGAACAGAAATCACAAGTGTTCACATTCAAAAGGTCTTATAAACAAGTCATTAGAACAGACTTGACTTGGTCCATCTAAACACCAAAGGCTTCCCTCAAGGAAGTCTGCCATAGCAATGTGCCCACTTCTCACACCGTCGTGAGCTAACAGGATCTATCAAATGATTAGCCTATTTTGCAACAAAGTCACGTTTTTTCTGCCTTTCACAACCCACTTAAGTAAGGCCATGGTCTTCAGACCCAGGTCTTTTATAAGTCAATTAACAGCAAAAATACTCAGTCCAACAGAGTTAATTACAAGCTATGTTAACTTATCAATTAGCACTGAAATGTGCATCAGCAGTGTTCAAAAAGGACACCAGGACTGACATTATTGTCATCAAAAAATCATCTCCATGTTTTCCGCCAACACAAACGACCCCAATCCCAAAGGAGACCAGCCTTTTTAACTAAGCAGTGACTTCAGCTCTAAGAGTCCGATGACTACATTCCCCTAGAATGATGAATGGAGGTGTTCTTGAGGGCTGACTCAATGCCTGGCAGCACAAAGAGATGAGTAACTACCTTTGAACCAGTTTTTGTTCTAGCACATATACATCAACAGCACTGCCAAAGGCTACAGAAAGGAGAATAACTGCAGTATCAGAATCTCAAAATACTGGCCTCAATGTACCAACAGTTGATGCCAAAGATTCTGTATGTATGCCCAGTGCTCCTGCAGCTCTGAAATTAACCATACCTTTGACTGACAGCTCAGAACTTCATTACCAGCCCCAAAACACTTCTGATCTTCATTAGGCATTGTGTGAGGACAAAGATTCATGTGAAAATGTAAATTCATATGGAGCCTCTACTTATATAAGGAATCCCCCCATACAGAATGCCCTGCCATAGTAAAAGGTTTATTACTGTTTAGATTTCCAGAATGACATAACTGAATGAATACAACCATGTTTGTGATCAAGAATATGCAAGGCAGCTGATCTTTCTCAGAACAATATCCTGCATGCAAGGTGTAGTGACTGAGAAAGAGAAGGGTGTAATTCTTTTAGTCCAGAGCAAATTTTTTCATAAACTTTAACAGCAAAGCAAGAAGAACTCTAACTCCATCATTATGAGGAAACTCAAAGAATTAACTTGGTAAATGGGTAAAACCTTGTTCTGAAGAACAGATGGCCAACAGCTGAGATGAACTACACAGGAGAGGTGCTGCAGTCCTGGTGTCCCTCATAAAGAAAGCTGACCACTAGTTCATCAGCTGTCAGGTGATTTGCTCTAGGAAAGAAATCTGAGCAGAGAAGGAGTATTAACAGTCACCCTCAACAGAAAGATCCTAAGGACAAACACACAAGCACTGCCCTCTCTACACACCATTAGTTTTATCTAGACAATTTGCTGCTGCTGCTTGACTGTCCCCATGCCTGACCCTACACATCAACAGAGCAAGTCAATTTTGTGAGGCCAGCTACACCAGACTAGCAATTCATGGGGGAATGGAGGGGAAAAGGAGGCCAGGACAACACATCATAAGACAGACAAATATATATTCTGTATTTTTCCTTTTCAGGTATAGAACAGGGATAGAAGTGTACGTCCTATTATGAGAAAATATTGTATTAAATAAGGGTCTTGTGCCCCCTCACCCCTAGTTGTACTGTGGTCCACAAGAGAAGCTGAACAGAAGGATCCCAAATAATTTGGGATTGACTGGGACTGCACCTCCTTTGTTTAATATGTGTATTAGTAATCTGCTTGCAGAAGCCATAAGAGAACAACAGAGCTCACATTTCTTGATTTGTGTCCATCTGTCATTTGATGAGAGGCTTTACTTCAGTATTCCCCAGAAAGAATTATCCACAATGAACAAAAAAGAGATGGTTTAAAATAATGTGCTGCCAATAAATGACATAATCCAGTGAATTTCAACCACCCTTATAAAAATTCTGGCATTCCACAACATGAAAATAAAAGCTAAGTAGAAGGAAAAGCAAAGCTTGCCACCTACTGCCCAATGACATAATAGTATGCACTGGTATTGTCTATCTCCTTTTAACAGTCTTTTCCTGACCCAGAATATACAGAATTGCATCTTCAGTTATCTTTCTAATGAAACAGAAAACACAAAACCAGTACATGGAATATCTAAAAGTAATCTTCTCCTTTACACTGCTTATAAAATCCCTGACAAGCCTGAAACATGATTTATCGCAGCATACAAGCTGACAAAGAACTCCTTTTAATATCCTCCAGTGGTGCTAGAGGCTTTCATAAAGTCCATCCTCAGCTGCATGATAAGTTTTAAAGAGTACTTTCAACTTAAAAAAAATATTAGAATAGATAAGGTCTATCAGAAGAGATTTCTTTTCCTGTACACATGTCTGGAGGAGATATTTTTTAAGCTAGAGATTACATTAGTAACAAAACATGGCTGCAATGAACGCTGCTTTATGGCAGAAACTTTGTCCCAGAAATTTCATGTCTCAGCAACAAAAACAATGCTTCTCTATGTTTCCGAGCACAGAGAAATTCTCTTCAATATTTAGCATACTTCAGTAAGCTATTAGTCCAGAGGTATTTATTTTCCTAACATATAGCATACAAAATCACTTCTGAATAACAGCAGGTTCTTTGCTTAGTGTAGGAAGTTGCTTAACTCCAAGTCAAGTAGTCATGATTTAACTTCAAAACACACCAACAGACTTATCTCCAGAAACAATACGATGCTGCAAGCTGCAAATTAGCCAACAGTACACCTTCTGGTCCTCCAACACTGTTCTCCAAGGCAATATGAGATATGTCAGGGAAAATTTGATAAAGGAAAATAAACAAGGACTTACTGAAGAGTCCCTCTAATAGACTACTGACTGATTACAAAATCCCAGTCAATACTTGAATAATAATATCGGGAGAAGATCCCGCTCTCTCCATCTGCCTTGTATTCTCTATCAGTTACACGCAAAGACAAAGAAATCTCTGTCTGTCACCAGATACTGATGAACATTAACACCTAAACTTTCAACACAAGACAACATGAGCAATAAACCTTCTCGGTTGTGATTAGATTAATAACTGATTGTAAAACAAAAGTTTTGGATTTCTGAGCAGAATTTATCAAAGTGCACAAATACATGGCATATTTAGCCTTTATGGAGCTTAGGTAATGTGGAAACTGCTTCTCAGTATGAAAAAGTCCGCTTCTCAGTGAAGCACTCAGACTCTAGCACTGAAGAAAAGCAGTTTAATGGAGATGAAGTATGTGTGTCGTTCCTAAATCATGAGCAGAACAGGCTATTCATAACATGAGAAATCAATGACGCATTTGTAATTAATCAGACAGCCCCAATCCTGGAAATACATCTGCCTTTGTCTAAGGCCAGTTTGCATTATGATAATGAAGATTCTTAAACCATCCACTTATCTGCTACGCTAGCAAAAAGCTAAGACTAAGTAAATCCCCTGAAGAGGGGTTCTTTGTGTCTTTGTTATCTATTTAATAAGGTTAATAAGTATAAATAGTGACTGGAAGGATTAAGACAATACCAAAACTTATATTAATATACAAGACATACAAATCAGCTAATAGGTATGACTAATATTATTTTAAACGGCTGAAGATCAAATATTAAGCAAGATTTCTGATACAAAGACCAAAGGCAGATATACCTACAAATATGAAGTCTTTTCTCCAAGTTTAATACATCTGAAACAGAGGAAAATGTCCCCAATTCAGTGATCATTTGATCATTACAACACTAAACAGAAACACCTAGATTTTTCTAAAGACAGAATTTTCCTGAATCATATTTTTATACCTGATATCAGTAAAAATATTCTTACCTTGCTTTTCTTTGAAAACTTAAAGATACAGACACATTTTGACAGCAGACATGACTTTTCCATTGAGATTTACTTCACCAGTTCGAAAGCAGGGGGACAAGGGCTCTTGCAACATTGTTTTTCTTTCAGCCACATCTTATAATCACTATTGCTGCACAGTAGCTTGTTTAGGGAAACAAACTGTAGCCTGAGTGGGTTACTTTTATCTGTTTGGCTAAAAAGTTTCAGTACAGTATAAAACTATTGCATAATTGTTCTGGTGTCAGAAGCATTTGCTAATAGAGAAACCTTTTTAAAAGCAAACCTTCTGAACACCTAGAAAGACATTTTGACACCACAATAAGCAAGATGTCAAATGAAACTTTAACAACACAAATACACCTTTCTGAAACTGAAAACTCACTGTCATGCTTTCCATAAAAAGCTGTGCTCCTTCAGCCCCAGCAAGCCACCGGAAAGAAGTTCTTCTGATTGTTTCTGAACATCTCCTGGAATAATTCCTTGAACGTTTCAATGGTTATACAATTTTTTACAAAGACAAAAAAAACTAGAAAAGCTACTTCAGAAGAGAAAACACGATTTTGCAACACAGCAACAAAGAACACTAGAAGCTCCTTAATAAAGTCCCTATACATCCTCATGCAAACACTGAATGACCAGGTACATGCATTTTTAAGTTAGCAAAAATAAAAATAAAAAATTCTATGGTTTGGAATGGTGGCTTACAGTCCTCTAGGCTCAAAGCACCAGTACAGTTTTAGAAGTCATTTTCTTTTCTGAAAAGCAGCACCTTGAAAACAAGACAATGGTTTCCACACACATAGAAAATGCCTAAATTGATATGTCTCTATTTTGCTATATTGACATACAGTAGTATGAACAAACTCCAGTACCACTCAAAGAAAATAACTCAATGACAAGTTAATTAAAAAGTTGACTTTACCTCATGGTGTGTTCAAGCTGCTGGGATTGTGTGAGGGAAGGGTACATTGACATTCTGAAAAGAGATGTGCCATACATGACAGTATGGATAACTGATTTGCATAAACTCAAGTCCATTACAAAGAAATTAATAACCTGACAGATGACAGGGTGCACTACGGTTCCTTGTAGCAGGTCTCTTGTTAAAAGCACCATGCAGAGGCATCTCAGAATCCACCCAAATAGCTCACAATGAAAAAGTAAATTCCCTTATCTTCCATGGAGCCACCTCACATTAGTGAACCTAAAACAAGCACACCATGAGTTCATTATACGTCAGAAGTTTGTACTGAAGGGCTGCAGTACATAACCTGCAAACAGACCACTAATTTTCCGTCTCTCTGGCACAAACCAGTAGGCTCAAGAACTGCTAGAAAAGCCTCACTTCTGACTCCTGAAGTTAAATTTTTAAGTCTGCGAAGCAGTAACACCTCAGTGTTGCAAAGCACATGGTGCTAATACAAGCTCTCAGGATTTAGATGTTCTTTTCTTAGAGTAACTCAAACAGCCATGTCTCAGGGCTCTAGGAGGCAGAACCCAGTAGCCCGTGACTTACTGAAACTCTGAAGCACCAGGTAACAAGCCACAGTTGCACCTTAATAGTGTGGTCGTGGTTCACTCAACATGCTCAACTACGTGCTTAGGTGTATCAGGCCTGAGCACATATATATGCATGTGCCTAAGAACACAGATGCACTTCTGAGAACAGGCAAAATCATATTTTAAAATATTAATACGGAATATTTTGCCTAAAACCATAAATAATAATTTCCAAGATATCATCGCTTCAGTTGCTTCCAGCTGCCCTGTGTAGACCATAAACAAACTTTTCTAACTTTTCGGACCATCACCTGGTCAGTCATTACAAGCTAATCATAGAACCAAAAATTCTAAAAAATAAATTATATGCAGTCAAAGATACAAAAAAGAACTAGTATGCAAGATAGGAAACAGCCAGAAGAGCAGTCTCTTATACTTTGCAGTAATCTGCAGCCAAGAGTTTGTATAACACAAAATCAGCAATCTTTATAGATTTTAAATACATATATATGTAAATATATAACTTACAAATGTATATTATATAAAGAATATATTCAACTTTCAGTTACAACTACATTGCTGATTTCAGCAGGGTCATAACAGCATGCCCAGTTCTTCTCTCAGGCACTTTTTTTTTCAATCTAAATTCACAC
>NW_020955946.1:93127-131976 GCF_003031625.1 Empidonax traillii
TGACCGGGAATCGAACCCGGGCCTCGGTGGTGACAGCGCCGCGTCCTTAACCACTAGACCACCAGGGGCTCCCAATAGGTTCAGTAAATTAGCAAGCAATATACCATAACATGGAATTAGACCCAGTGACCCAGGAATTCAAGTTAGGAGGGGACCTCTTAGGAAAGATTTCTGGGTGCATCAGGCATACCAGTAAATCCATAGTCTATCACCTGAAGTCTGTGCATCTATCACTCGTTTGATGAGCTTTGCTTTGCCCAACGTTAAAACAAACTTTCACATGTCATCAACAGCTACCTTCAAAAGAGGCTGAAACAGCATTGTTTTGACACTGCTATGTATAATTGAGCTCCAGTTGGTTGATACTGTACACCTTCTGGTGACCATTTCCAAAACTGTACAAGAAAGGTCCCTTTAAAAAAAAATGTTCTGCTTACACAGACGGTAAATGCAGAAAAATCAAGCTGTTGGAGCTACAATGTTGCCAACAAGAGAGAACACGAGATGTGAAAGGAACACCCAGAGTTACTGGAGAGCTATCACAGAAAACAGGCCCACAAAGCATGCCTGTTACTGAGATCAGAATTCCCAACAGGTTCCAATAACAAGCAGATTTTTATTTGAGGCACCACTTGTTTTCAATTACAGCCATCTACACCTTCTGCTAACATTCTTACGAGATGAGACCTTGTAAGTGACACTATCCATCTTCAGACCAGAGCTATGACAGACTTACTGAATCCAGGATATTCCAGGAAATTAATCTCTCTCCAGGTTTCCAAATTCTGTTCAGCACCTTATTCTTCAAAAAAAAGATATCTGGAAAAAAATTAATGAATTCCCTGCTTCCCTAAATATCATTGCCACCACGATCCTAAGAAAACATGCAAGAACCCATCTTGATAAAACAGAAAAAAGTTGACAGAGGATGGCAAAACAGAAGCACTGTAGGGGCAAGCCTCTTCTAGGAGCTGATTTAGGTGTTCCAGGTTGAGTGCTGCTCTGGATCTCACCAGTCCTTGATAGCTCTGCATGGTAGCAGTGTCCAGATCAGTGTATCAACCACACTGACAATGGATGACTCCACTTTGTAGGAGTGGAAACAGAAAAAGCCATTCCAAAACTATCCAGGCAGCCTCACGTAACACAAGATCACAAGACACTCAAAGAGGAATTGAAGCAGGAACTAGCTCATTTACTCTGTGCCGATGGTAGAGACCTGACCTCCAAAGGATCTCTCAGCCCTGTAAATTGTCCTAACAGTCATACACAAAAACTACTGCTGGCACTCATTTCAACAGCTGCATCTAAATATCCACCTTCTGCTGCCTTTGATATGACTGCTTTGGTTTGTGAAACAGCCCATTTCCTCTCCATCTGCTGCTCCTATGCCTGCCTCCTGCCGAGGTTGTAGGCTGGCTTTCTCATGCCTCCAGAAACTCAGGCTTCCATTTTCCCCACTTTATTTTTAAGCCAGTTGAAAAATATTTATCTTTATGTGATCGCAAAGACCAACGGATCTAGCTACCTGAAAAGGTCTCTTCACAGTTAGAAGAAAAACTTTAGGCTGAGAAGGGTCACATGAACAACAAAGCCCACCTGGGTTCACACTGCATATGGAAGCATGCAGAGGCACTTGGGATAACAGATGACTGTTTTTTCAGCCTGAAGCTGCTTCCTCTGTATCTGGGGTGATGTCTCATGCAAACAGGTACTGAGATTTTGGTGAAGCATGACATGCTGTAGGTACCCTCTAGAAACACTTCGAGCATCGCAGCCTGGCAACTATAACAGCAGCACAGAAGAATATCAGCTTAGCATCACCTCTTTTTTTACAAGAGAAACACTTTATCCCTGGACATTATTCCAGATATAATGAAAAAGAGGCTGTCACAAGCCTTCTGAGCGTTGTTTTACAGTGCTTGAAAGAAGACAGGGTTTTGGGTTTTTGGTTTGTTTTGGTTTTTTTTTCAGGCAAGAACAAATTACATTCTTCTTGGGTTTTGTCTGGTTTTGGTTTTTTTGTTTGTTTGTTTTGTTTTTCTCCTGCTTTCTTTTTTTGAACTATATTTTACTACCCATTTTGGAAAACTGGCCATTATCACAACAGAAAGAAAAATTCCTTGAGAATGGCTGTGGGCAGAGGGAGGAAGAAAAAAGACATGCAATATCTACAGGAATCAATACTGATAAGACAGGAATTGTCTGGCCTCTTTGTACTCATGTGCTGTGCACTGCATTTTGTGGGGCTAAGCTGAGACAGCAGGTGATGAAGATTAACAGTCTTCCAGATCTGCATGGAAAGGAGCAGAAAAAAGCCTGATGATTTTACTGGTAATTTCCCCTTTATATTAGTCACTTCAATAACCCATGCTTCACTTACAGGAATGAAACTGGACTCCAAGTACTATGAAATACTAAATTGCCACCCACTAAAATTGGGTGGCAATTTCTCTGTCTTTCAAGACTATGGATGCATTTGTTCCTAAAGGTGACCCTGATCTACCTTCTAGCTTTCTCAAAGACCATCCTAGCTTAGGGTTTAGAACTCCAAGGAAGTTCAGGTAAATGGTGTTCCTAAAAGTGTTCCTACAACATATGTAGGAACCTAGTTTAGCTTGTGGATCCAGAGTAAGATGAACCAAGACAACAGTAGAAAGAGTTGGAGGGGTTTAGGAGGAAAAAAACCTGATAAAGAGGTTACAAGACATCAAACAACATTGACAATGCCCAGTGATCTCTATTCTCAAATGCAACTTTGCAAAGGAGTGGCAGGCAGGATGTATTTTGTAGTCACAAGCATATAACTACTCAGATGCAAACTGTAATCACACACCACCCTTCCATTTTTACAGTTTCGAACACAGGAAAACACAGTTTATTTCGTAATCCTGATTATCTTGCTCTGGAGACTCAAAGTGAGACAGACTGCACCCTCTTTGCAGCTCTCAAAAAGCAAGACCTGTTAGAGGACAGAAACACTTCTTGTCACTGACTTCACTTCAAACTGGAGGGACAGCAGTCGCTACAGACATCTGCACTTGTTCACATTCAGCTTGCTTGCCACCCTCCTGTGCGCCTCCCTCCCCCCCGTATGAAATGCAGCCTTGAAAGAAGTTAAGGTCAGACACATCAATAAAAACAACACCACAGAAAAATTTCAGACTCAGTTTAAGTGAGTAATGGAAGTAATATCAAAGACTGGCTAAGTCACCAGCTTACTGAAGCTACTTTCACAGTAGCTTCAGTCATAGCTACTGAAGAGGTAGAGAAAAAAATTCTCCAATAAGATGGTTGTTTGCTTGATACCTATGCCAGTCAGATACAATCCCGAACCTCAAACACAAGCAAGCAGAAGCATCCACTGTAGTACAGCCATATACACTTATTTCTAAAAAAGTATATGGCAAATAGAAGAAACCAGAACACAACACAAGAACTAGATTTTACTCTCCTCAGTCATGCAAGGTATTGAAATTCCATGCCAGACTCTGTTCTAGGCTAAACTCAAAAAGTCACTAGTTAAAATTAAAAATAATTCCTCTGATGTTAGCACAGCATTGTCAGTCTAAGGAAAATAAAAGTTGACTGATATTATGGGACATTCTGTTCAGGTGAAGAAATTTGGCTCATAAGTAACAGAAGTTTAAAAATCCACCAAAATCTGACACCTAAAACAAGAAGCTCTTAAAAAAAAAAAAAAAAGTCTGTGAAAGTTTCCAAGTATGATATTTTGAAAACATTTGCAAGAAACAACTTTTTACAAATGTAACACACTGGACTTCTCGGAAAGCAAAGAAAACACTTACTGTGGTTGCATTTGCTGAGGTAACCCAACAGGAGGCTTCTGCTTGATGGTGAATGCCATCTGAGTCATAGGGCCAACCTTTGGTGGGACCTGCACCTTCTGAGAGAAGGTCTGCTGGGCAGCCTGCTGGGGTATGGGCCATGGGGGAACAACAGGGCTCCGGCCTCCAGTGGAAGATGTGTCTTGCACGACTGTATCCTCACAGGAATTACCTTTTGTTCCTGGTTTACACACACAAAGCTGAGGTCGCAGGCACATCCCTCCATTTTGGCATGGTGGTGCACAGTTAGCTAAGAAAAAACATTTTAAAAAGCACCTGTGAAACAAAGCACGAAGGACAGTGCAAACCCTCCCCATCATAAAAAAAGGCATTAATTGTTAATGTAATTGGAGTACAAGAGAGCAGCATTGCTTAGCGCCACAAAAGATAGTATAAAAGCTCGTACAGCTTCTACTGCTTTCCTACGTAAGATTTGCACAACATCTGAACAGCTTTAAAAGGTAAAATGCTGGCGATCTAAAAAATAGGAAATGCACAAGTTAAATCAAGAAATACAGCATTATTTCAAATTTTCCAGTTAGTGGCCTTTAACACTCTCTTCCCAGCATTCTTCCTCCTCATACTCTAACAACCTACTGATCCTGGCCTGGATTCATTCCACTACTATTTTTAAATCAGATACTGCATAGGTACCTAGACTAAATCCCTACAGTTACATTATAGACCACGAAAACAATGCAGAGAAGCACGAAGAGATTCAACCTTTCCCTTACTAAAACCCAAGTGACATTCCCTCCTCTACCACCACCAAACATAAAAAAAAGAGATGCATGAGCTGCTGCTGCTACACAGACATCGCTACACCTGGGGATTACATTCTTTGAAGAAACAGACAGGTGCTTGTGATTATCCCAAGCAGCTTCTATGCACTCTTTGTACCATCAGTGAAAAGGGGTCAGATTCTTCAAAAGACAATTCGCCTTCAGAAAGGATTAATTACACTGCTTTGTGTTGCTCTATCTAGTGACTATTGAGGGAGCCTGAATAGTCAGCCTACACTCAACACCCAGGTCACAGACCTAGCAGGATCAACTCCACTCTGAATAAAAACCCTGGAGAAGTAGTAAATCCCACAAAAAAGGGGGAAAAATAAAAAAGCAAAAGCAATTGCTGATCATATGTATAAATAATACTGCAAAAGCATACCTAACTTGAGGATTTATTTTGGATATTTAAATTTACAATGCTATTGCATTTTGAGAACGTTAAAATAACACAAAGATGGCAAAAGAAAACTAATTCTCTTACTCAGAGAAGGGAATTTAACATTAAAATATAATCCTAATTAATATAAACATCAAAATAATTTCATTTGTCCCATTAAAGATGGCATACAACAAAGCATTTATTAAAAAAAAACCCCACTGCTGAGCTACTTAGCTTCTACAAACTACGTATATTTTTAATATTGTTAACGATCTTTTAACATAGACAAAATGATACGCAAGATCAATTTTTACTAAAATAGGTAAGATCATACCTTAAACCACAACATAGGATTCTACATCATATTTAGATACATCCAATTGCACAGGTATATTATTTAAAAAAAAAAAGTCAGTCCACAGCCCTGGGGCAAGTAAATTAGAGTACTTGGCACTTCAATAAGGTTTTAATATGCACATTTATATATAAAAATAAATGCACAAGCATACATATGAAAAAACTTCGTTGGATGGGACTGTGTCAATTTGGAGGACTACTTTGTCAAGTGACAACACCCTCTGACACAGACGTATCACAGTATAGCAACTGTATGTGGCACCAGAATTGCCAAACAACTTTAACCCGAGTTTTGCATGGGGTTGTTCTCACATACACCTTCCCCTCCATCTGTTGTTCAGAAACTTATCTTTTCAACACTACTTAGCTGGGCTACCTTAAGTGCATATTATGCATCTCTCTGGCAACACAAAAATAATCACTGCTTACTTATATTTGTCTATTTTTAAGACTGTGTCTTGTCTTTGATTACTGGAAGACTGGAGACCATTTTCACTGTAAGCTTGAGAAGGGATTTGTAACAAGCATATGCTGTAATATACCAGCCAAGTCTTCCTTGTGGCTTGCTTCTAAGACTTAGATTGTGCTACAAACAGTAAAAATTTGCTTATGTGCACATGACTGAAATTAATTGCATCTTGGAAAATAGATTTAGAAGCCTTAAATTTTAATTAAAAAATCTCTCCAAAGCCAGTGAAACTTAAGACCAGAACAGTGACCCCCATCATCTGGGTCATCTGTAGAAAATGAGTAGAGATGACAGTGAAAGAGTTTGGGAACAGCTGGGAGTTCTTTTGAAAAACATCAGATAAAAAATGCTTAAAAAAAAAAAAAAAAAAGGCAGGACTTTCAAAGGTCCCATTTTTACAACATAAAAAAAAAAACATTAATACTGAACATGTATTTCTGGAGATTTATGGACGTGCACCTATATCAGCCTCTGAGCTTCTCAACAAGTTACTTAAAAAACAAAAACTGAACAGAGAAGTAAGCTAACAAGGCCACCCCAAAAGCCAATATGACAAAATATACACTCTTCTAGGAGATTGATCATGGCATATCTCCTCTCAAAGGGGAAATAACATACGTACACAAGAGACAACACTGAAATAACTGCAACTCTTTTCTCTGTAGTTAAGAACCAAAGCTGTGCTTCAGAAGCCTAAGAAAACTTAAGTTTCTACTTATGAAAGTGAACTTAATGTTGCAGTGAATTTAAAACTATGAAGCTGAAAACAGAACCTGTTTTTAAATTACCTTATGTATTTTACCCCAATAGACTTGAAGATTCTTACTTCTTCACTGACAGCAACATTAACCCCAAAGGTTTATACACATATTACATATACATAAAGCATATGCTCTGCAGGACAAACTGCATTACTCTAACTGGCCTCTAACAAAACAAGCGTCACGAGATACAGCAACTATTGTCTCAGATCACACGAACAGTGGCAACAGGTTAAAAAAATTATCTATTAGATCTTTACACCAATGAACCCTTTGATTGAAATCCTTCATTAATGTTGTGTAGTAGAATATTACAAAACTGGATAAAAGATCATATTTTTTACGAAAGAATTAAACTGAACATTTTAATTTACATAATACAGCAGTTTAGCTTCAAAACTGTCCAAGACAGCTGCAGTGTGCCAAATGAATGACCTAATTATTTTGTTGGAAGGCAACAATAATGGCACACAACTGAAAAGACCAATATTTTCCAAAAAGCTAAGCTTTCAAAAACTGGAGCACAAAGTACTAAGTTCAAAACTGAAAAGCAGGTCAATATACTCCTGTTAAAGACAACTGACTTGGTCCTGTTCAATTCAAGGAGGTCAGGACTGGAGATTCAAAATAGAGCTTGGTAAAGATGCAGATAATGAGATCAGGCTTAGTGGGTCAGAAAAAAGATCCACTTAGTCCAGTCCTCTCCCTCCATTACCAAGATGGATGCCTAAGGACAGGGTGAGATGCAGTAAAAGTTTGCACCATTATAGCCTTTAAGAATTGGAGGCTCAGCAACTTCCTGAGCAAGAGTGCTGCTTTTGATGTTTAATAACCCACAGCAGCCTTTTCTGTCAGAGGTTTACTGACCTGCTTTTTGAACCTCCTAGCTTCAATATCAAAAGTTTTCTATGCCAAGGAAGTTTGTCACGTTGGAAGTCCAGGCATAGACAATATAAGCAATCTTCCCTCGCTTTCCAAAAGCATGGTGAAGGAATAGGGATTCTTTGGGTTGGTTTTTGTGTTTTAAAGAAGATGCCATCTCTATCTACTAAGAATAAAGCCACAGAGACACATTTGCTCTGGAAATACCTACATCACAAAAAGCTGAAATCTGTATTCCAAGATGTTCATACTTTTTATGCATCTTTCCCTAATTAATTGCTGCTCAACACTCTCACAGACTATTACTGGGTTTGACACAACCACATTGGGACTGGTATGGTTGTATTTGCGACATGTTTTCAGAAAAGCAAGATTAAAATACCATTACCGTTAGGCTTAAATACACCCACAACATCTTATGTTGTTTTGGGACTGATCTAAACATACTCACTTTTCAGTCCATGTGTTCATGTTATTATGGCTAAAGAGTATATAAATATTTGCAGGAGCAAGACTTAAAATAAAAGGTTTATAATAGTTTTAAAATATGTAAATATTTTAAACCCTCTACATATACAAAATGTATGTGTTTTTATACATGCTAAATTAAGCATAATTTATTACATGAAATCAGTAATTATAAAACACATCATGCATGGAAGAAGTTTAGATAATTTCTCTTTTGTCCTTTCAAATGACTCAAAATGCAGGAATAACTAACTCCACTTGTCACAAAACAATATTTATATTAAATTAATTCTAATTCTTGAATTAGGATCATTACAATCTCATTCCTATGCTAATCTTTTATCTTAATTCACAATTAATTCCTTCAAAACTAACACAACACTTATTTCCTTGTGTCTCTAGATCACATCAAGAATTGAAATTCACAAAAATGTATCTTCAGTGGGAAAAATCACAATAAACAAATTTACATGTCCCAGAAGTTTCCTGCACTCAAGTAAGTTTCTAGCCTTTCAGCCTCAGCTCCACTTTCAAGGATGTCCTTTATCAAGCAACTGCTGGTGATTTGTACTTAAATGTCCACAGAAGTTTTTCTACATAGATTTCTTTATTTTTTTAATTTCTACACATTTCTAATACTGTCACAACAAGTACACTACAACAGTGTTGTGAGTTTTGCGCTATTTCTAGTGCACCTATCCACTGGGTTTTTTTTTTTCTGTTTCCACATGAAATTTATCTTTTCTTCCTCCTCTTGAGCACACTTAGTCAAGCACCAGTTTAAACAGGATGCACTGTCTTTCAACAAATTTCATCACAGTGCACATATCAACTTCTCCCATAGGAGTGCATAAATTCTGTCAGGCAAAATACATGGTAGAGGGAAAATAATTGAAAATACAGTAATTGGGAAGAGCATTTTAAGTACAGGGCTGTTTCAGATTCCAGCATAGAATGGTTGAGAAATGATGCGTGCATCAAGTTTGCAGAAAGGGGGAAAACCAGCACTCTGGCATGGATATATCTGTGCTTTGAGCAGAAATTTCAAGTTGCTTTACATGACACACAGGAATACTGTTAAGGGCATAATAAATACCATCTTTCTTATTTTATTAATCCAAGATTTCTGTTCCTCGAGCACACAAGGAAACCAAACCAAAGCTCATCTTGGTTGAGCGCACATCCTGAACAAAAAGTTGTGACACAAAGGCACCTTTAACTCCTGCTGTGTTGAAAGACAGAGTGATGATCCCCCACCGATTCCAGAAGAAAAGCAGGGAAGCACTTTCTTTGGAAAGCAACAAGCTGTGGGTTCTGAAAGGAAAGAGACATACTCCAGTTTCCCTCAAAAAATCTGAATACAGTGCTGACATCCTGGAGAAGAGCAATGTTTCTAAGAATTTCCTGTTCTGCAAATTACCCTACTGATTAGCTCACCATTTAATTTTATGATTTTATTCTGGATACCATTTTAAGTCTGAGGATGCAGTACTGGAATCTAGAAACCCAAAAGCTAACTGAAGGAACACCTGGTGTTCACCATCTAATGCTTTTCTGGGGATCTAGTTCTCTGAGTATCTCGCTCCAAACAATTTTCAGAAGTCAAACTTTACCAGAAATAAATCCAACAATTCTAAAGATTCACTGAGAATGGACAAGACCGAAATTTGTAACCGAGGGTGATATAATCATGTTGCAAGACCATTCTATAAAAAAAAGTTTAAATTACTTATAATAATCCTAAGAAACTACATTCACTGCAGAAAACCTGTATGACCTTTACACTACTAATGGAGAAGGTATTACAACCATCTGTGTCTTTCTACACGGGAACTCTGTAGCCTAACTATAAGATCTTAAGGAATTCTTTCCCTAAATACACTTCAAATGAAAGCATGTGCTGTAAGTCTTTGCTTGTCCACTTGAAAACATCAAATTCATTCCCATACTGGCACGTAAACATGACCTCCATGAAGGAAGGGAAACAAAAAACAATGCTTTTGGCATACATATATCTTTTAGAACAAACACACAAAAAAAACCCCAGTTTCTCTCCTAACCCAATGACAACGTAACATACTTTATTTTCTATTTATCTTCATAGTACAATCTCTAGATGCCAAGATCCATCAGAATTCAATAGCAACTATACTCAAATACTTCAAAAAACCAACTTCAGCAAAAGGACACATTATTTTATCAGTCAAAGGATATAACATGCTCTTTGATACTTGCCATTTTCATTCATGTTCTGTTTACTGCAGTTTACATAGTATAAATACTTAAGACTGCACAATCTGAGAGACACTTTAAAGTATTTAATTATATGAGATCATAATTATACATATTCTGGCAATATAAACATTTCACATGCTATAGATCTTTCTATCATTTCAATGTCAAAAAAAGAAATCATACACTACAGAATGGACTAAGCCAAGGAAACCAGCAGATTCTTATGTTCCACTCCATTCTTGCTGCTGGAGTGGTTAACACTCCAGTCTGCAATACTTTTAATTGGCTTAACCTTTCTCATTACAGTGCTTGCTCATTTTGTTACAAAATCCTTCATAATAAATATGCAGGAAACTGAACAAACTAAGACAAATTCCAGTTGTGAAGAGACAACTGGAATTATTTAACTGGATGCAAAATTCAGACAACTGAAGAGTTACCAAAAAAAAAAAAAAAAAAAAAAAAAAAAAAAAAAAAAAAAAAAAAAAAAAAAAAAAAAAAAAAAAAAAAAAAAGAGTGGAGAAAAGACTATTAATCATAATAGAGTAAGTAAAATGCTAAGCACAATGAAGTTTTTCCTAAATTCAACCAACTCTCCATGAGAGTTTACCATTTAGTCGAGCTTCTCTGAAAATCCAGGCCTAAACTGCCATCTAGAGATAATAAAAAAACCTCGATCTGATTTATGAAAAAAAGCCAGTCTTGCCATAGGACACAAAGCAATTTGTCTCTATCAGGAACCAGCTCTCCAAAACCCTAGGTTTATGCAGAGATTCACAAAAAAAGTACATGGCCAAGCATACCTATTTTTAGCTCTGTATTTAAATTAACATCTTGCCTTGCTAACATGTAAAATTATTTCCCTTCTCTGTGCAGTAATAAATGATACGGTGCTGAAGGTTTGCTTTTTTTTTTATCCTCAGTGGGGAGGATGTGTTTTCTAGGAATAAATTAGGCTTTGCAAATCAAGTACTGGTGCTTTTAAAGGCAGAACAAACAAACAAAAAACCAAAACAAAAAAAACACTACTAAAGCAAAAAAACTCAAATCCAACCCAGCATGAGCCCATGCTGGTTACAGAACATGGACTGACTTGACACCCTGAACCAAGGATAATCTACTAATACCCAGTACTGCAGAATCCAAACAAGGAGACAGTTTAGGGAGGTGTATCCCTCCTCATCCACCCTCCACAAATCCTGTATGTCCCAGGCAATGCAAGCTTCCTTTGAGGCAGGATCAGCAGCCCTTCATGGTGAATGCTGCAAAGAAAGGTATCATTAGAGGTGCTGCACTCAACTTCTTCTCAAGGCCCCACAGAGAGCAGAACCCCATCGCTCACTACAGCCCTGATCTCCTGAAGGTTGGGAGGTTTGTTGATCCCTTGCACACAGCCACTTTGCCCAGCTCTCTCACTTCGCAGGAGAGGAAAGAGAGGGGCTCATGTCCCACTTCCAGTTCTCCCTTTCTCCATGCTCAGGAAGAGAAGGTATAAGAGAGGTATAAGACTAGTACTGTAAGTATCAAAGTATCACTTCGCTGTCAATACATAATTTTGGTCCTGCACACGTGCAGAACAACAACAGTGCTCAATCGATGGCTGAACCACAGCTTCCCATGGCACGCATACAGCTTTCTGTGTGTAGCTTTCAAGTTACACACTGGGAAAAAAAAAACAACCAGGAAACCTGAAAGGGAGAAAAAAACCCCAACAAACTCAGTTTTCTGGGTTTCTTCTGATTATGTATTAAGAAAGGAAGCGTTCAGGACTTTTTATAACTTTACTACATCCCCTGCTTCTTTTGTTAACACCAACTGCTGCAATGAGCTGAGCAAGTTCACTACCCATCTGTCATCCACTTCAGTGCAGGAGCACAACAACATCTTGAGAAGTTTCTTCTAAGGTTCTCTTTTTTTTGTTCTGTTTTGTCTTAATGCTGTAGACACTCGTAGTATTTGTAGGAAACAGAGATTATGTATCATTATAAGCTTGTTTCCAGTAAAGTCCCAAGTGTCTCCTCACAAAGAAAAGGCTGGGTATGTTTCCCCGTATACTAATTGTGGACATTATTTCTCCTCACTGAAATGAGGGAATGGTGCATGGCATGGTCACATGTGTACAACAGACAGAAGCTAACAGCTTCCCCAATCTTCTCACAGCTCTTTTACTGTCTCCTCTCACAGGAGGGAGGTTGGCTACAATCAATGCCCAGGAGATGGACACTGTGCTCAAAGTCTGCATTACTGCTGATTCAGGTCTGATTTTCTCTTGAAACATATCTTACCAAATGCACTTATGGAGTTATGGGGCCATCTTTAGTTATGTGCACTATTGTTTTCAGATGCAAAGAAAAAAATATGTTTAAATAATAAAAAGCTAAACCCAAAACATGAATGCTAACAAAGCACCTAATATATTTCAGCCTCATTCCACAAGACCAGAGTACACCTTGACCAAAAAAAAACCACTAAGGCCTGTGTTTCATCAGAACCAAAGGCTTTTGTTTATAGATCAGCTCCTGTTAGTCCATGCTGCTTGCTCATGGAAACTAAGACTACAAAAATTTGGACTCTGTCATACTACTCCCTCCTCCCAAGGGCAGCGAAAAATAAGGCAGAGTAGAAATACCACTGAGTGCTAACAAGAGCTTTCCCACTGCAAAAGCCCATCCATTCCCTGTATATGAAATTCAAAAGTTTTATTTACATATTACAGTAACAAGCACAGCAGAGGCAAAACCCAGCTCCTCAAGTAATGGCTTTCAGTTTTTCAATTTCAAATTGTATAAAAACCTCGCCAAACAATAGATTAAAACGGACTAATGTACAGGTCAGTTACATGAGGTCAAAGTTTAAAACTGAGGCATTTAACTTTGATTTAGACATAATTTGAAGGATATTGATACTGCTTTTACTGAGATGATGGTCTTAGAATGAGAAGAAACAACATTTGGGGACAGTATGCTATAGTTAGACTTTGTATACACAATGTAAATAAATAGACCTCGGTAAAACTCAAACCCACAAAATTGATTAAGCACAAGCCTCAGGAACTGTTTATGACCGAAAACCTCCAAAAAGTACAGCTGCAAACTGAAGTACACAGTTCCCATGATTGGAAGTATAGCTCTCTTGCATACCACCATTTCAAAGAGCTGAACTGAAGGCAGAAAAAGAGTAGATTCTGAGAGTAGTAGATTCTGAGCAACCAATATTAAAATACTTAGTGATACAGAGTTTTATATCTAAAGTGCAGGACCCATGTATGCTTCCAAGCTTCCAGGTCTGGATCCTTAACCTATATCAGAACAAGACCTAAGCATGCAACCTTTTTCTCACCTTCCCGAAGAAATTCAGGAACACAAGATAGAAGCAACCTAGGGCATAATCCATCCATGTCTTGGACAATTGGGGATCTAGAACTACTGGTCACATTGTGAAGTGCCCATGTCCTGGAGGAGACACGAAGCTGTAGCGTGCTAACTCATCCATATCAAGAAGTATAGCTCTGGAAGTTTAGGGATCAGATGGCTCAAATTAAACAGGAGTACACAAGCAGAGGCCATGCAGATTCAGGAACTGAACAAAGTGGACCCCTCCTATGGGCAAGTATTCACACAATTTTCCAGTCTCCTGTTTTTACATCAGCAAGAATCTACTGTCGTATATTTTCTTTTTCTGAAAAATAAACTAAACCTCTACAGTGTGTTTATTTTAATGTTGAGTCAGGAAGTCTTTTAAAAGAGAAGAGAATTAGCAACATAATCTTTTAATACAAAAAAAAGACAACAGACTGTTTTATTTTCTTTCCAAGGTGCCCAAACACACAACAGACAAGAAAAGTTCATGATCAAACTCACATAATTCCATCCAGTTCCAACACCAAAATCCTCTCCTTATGCCCAGGCATCGAATACATGCATGCACACATGCAACACCCTCAGCTAAGCAAGACAGAAGATCCTCTTTATCTTAATTGACAATGATGGTGTACATGGGTTCTACATTTACACACTCAGCAGTTCATCTCCCTGTAGGAAACTTCCTCTAAACATGATCCTGCAAAATCCAGTTCCTCACCTGTTTGCCCTAAGAGCCTTTCTTACACCTCTGCAATAAGGAGCTCATGTTTCACTACTCCCTTAACAACAGCCAGGTCGTTCCTTCCCACTTTTTTAACCATCCAGTTTACACTGAGAACACTCTCAAACAACTGATATTAATACTCCAGACAAAACATAGTACACATTTTATAAGGGGTCTACTATTACAATAAAGTAGTTCTTCTCATTTATCTTTTTAAGATATAAGATCCTACATACAATAGGTAATTTTTTTCTTAACTTCCCAACATAAAAAACAGCTCCTTGTAACCATTGAGAAAACAAAACCAGAACAAATAGAAGGAAGTAGCTTTAACTAATAGAAATTTAGTAGCAAGCAATAAAGTAGGAGACAACAGATTTCAATAGGGTAAACACGCAGTTGGGCAGCAAGAACTAATTTCCAGCATAGGCCTTCCCAACATTTGTTAAAACTTGTCCAAGGACACATTTAACCTACGGTTCAATTTCCATAAATGAAATAAATAACAAAAACCCCACACTCCAAGCTCTACTTGCCTTACAGCCATATTATAGAGCTAATTAATGTTTCTATAATGCTCTCCTATGCAACAAGTACTAACAAAACATGGTGTCTCCAGCCTTGGTGGTATCTTATTACTGCACTTACACAGATTATAACCTATGATAACTATGACTGGAAGACAGTCTTTGTCATGAACCCTTTCATGCACTTCTAACTTTTCAAGGTGTTTACTGCTGTGGTTCAATTTTTCCCACCTTTGTCTTTATCCAAAGATGGATGTTCTGAAAGCTTCAAAAAGGTTGCTTTGGATTGTTAGACATTATTCTCCTAGCACAAAGCAATTCTGAATACTTTTAACACTGAGTACTATGAGTTCATCTTTTCAACTACAATGATGTAGTTCTTCATAACTGAAGTCATACCAAGTTTGAAAAAAAAGTTCTTAAGATAAAATTTAACAATGTAAAACTGAAATAATAGGCACAGAAGGGGGAAAACCCTATATGCCTAAACTGGATACAGTAGGCACTCTCACAGTTTAGAGGAAGACAGAAGCTCACCTTCTAAGGACTGTCGGGCTTCCAAGAGAACATGAATAACTGTAAACACAGCAGGCAGTTCAGCTTCAGACTAAAACTTAGAAAAAGGACTTGAGAAGGCCACTTGCCTCCTCCATACAGATGCTGCCCTCTGACCTGCACAGGAACATTTCAAATACCCCCTGTTGCTGCTATTGAGGGAAAAGCAATGTGGCTGCCACTGCTCCCAGCCAGACCACCACCCGCCTGGGACAGAAGTCACCCGAGGGAATGGCAGCCTCAACCTCATGCGTGAGAAAGTAGAGCTAGCAAACACCACCAAGAGAAAGGGAATGGGAAGCAGCCTGGGCTGCAAGACCATATCTCTTCTCTTCACCCCCTCCTTCTGTGGGTTACAGGCAGGCTTATTCACACAGGTGCAGCAGAGCAGAAACACATGCTGCTTGTTCCAGCCTGGGATTACACCTGAGCTAATAAACCTTGCTGATCAGAGCTGGCTCTCAGCACTCTGGTTCTGGAAGCACAATGCAGACAAATGGAAGCTGGCTCTGGAAAAAGCCAGTGTAGGTCTGGGGTTTATTAGCTCAGGCTTTGCACCATGCAAAAAAATAAAATCTGGCCCTAGAGACCAAATAGCTTATTAAAGTGATACTGAGACTGAGCTAATAAACCCTGACAGATCCAAACTGCCTTTGCATCAAGTCAGCTCAGGTGTTCTGACATCTGTGGTACAATTAATCCACTACTACAATAATCCTCTCAAAAACAACAGAGCTCACTATCTGAATTTAAAAATCACTTCTTTTTACAGAGAACAAAGGGGTTAACTGTTGTTCAGTTATAGGGTTTCTGGTCTTCTGAAAGGAACATCAGCAGCTTCCAGAAAAGGTGATATCTGGCTTTCATGACTGTGAGACTAATCTTCCATAGCTAAATCAAGTCAGTGCTATCTCATGGTTTGCCTAAGTTACAAAACAGACAACTTCAGTACATTCAGTGCTTCCCTTGGCCTGCCAAGAGGGGGGTGAAACTGAGAAGATCCAAGCCAAGTGTATTATACCAGTGCTAGGAGGTATTAGAGTAGCATTAGAGGAGGCAGCAAAAATATTTAATGCTAAAGAAACCCTAATATCAGAGGCACAAAAAGAGAAAGAAAGGTCAAGGAGAAAATCCCCCCCACCTTTCTTTTAACCCTTTCTCTGCTGCTCCATTCCTCCAGTAACTATATGAATGAACCAAGTAATAATGGATTTAAATTAAATTCTATGTAGTTATCCCATAAAAATCCAATTGGTTGACTTGGTCTTTATTGAAGACTCTAAAAGTAAAAACCAGAAAAGACAAAAAAGAGCAAAGAGTTGAATAATAATCAAAAAAATTAAAAAGACAAAACAAAGGACTGAAAGTAAACTACTTAATTTATAAACAAAAATTAAAAAGAATGAAGTTATGTGAAAATAAAAGTTACTACAAGACAGAAGAAGAGCCACAAACAGCTACGTTGTTTGGGTTTTGTTCAAAATAGTGAAAATAAAATTGTTTCACAATAGCATAGCAGTTGAAATAAGTTTTCCATTTTATCTCCCAAAGTTACTGAGAGATTTTTTCACTTTGATTAGTATTTCAGCTACGGTAGTGTTTATTAAGCTCTGCAATTAACCTTAAAATACCACTGTAAGCTGAAGGAAATCACTTCAGCACTAATAAGATGTTAAACAAAAAAGGTGACGAACTTAACACAGCAGCATGTATTATAAGCTGAAAATGTTAATTTAGAAGAGTATCCTAAATACATGTCTAAATTGGTCAAGGAAACTGAAGTTTTGTCTTTAACTACTGTAATAAAGTCTTAGCTTCTTAGCAACATGTCCATGAGGTCAAAGGTACTTGACCTTACTCAGTATTACAAAAGTGATTGCTCTCTATTGTGAAAAATCCCACACAGGGACAAAAACCACCCCCCCCAAAAAAAAAAAAAAAAACAAAACCACACACACACACAAAAAAAACCCCAAACAAGTAAACCAGCATTTGCACCCTGGAAGCATTTACTCCAACTCTCTCAAGGACAGAAGTCTGTCCTGCTGAACTAAAGTGCTAAGGTCTGCCCAATCTCACTGATACCCAGAGTTTCCCAAAGAGGTATGCTATTTCAGTGTTTCCTGACCTCATGGCAACACCACTTTAGTCATTTGCAGTCATTCTGAATCTTGCCTAAATTGCTAGAAATTCTTCCACTTTCTTATTAGAAAGCACAACCTGAGTATCACAGTATTGACTCTATCAGTGTTATTTTATGCATGCATTTTGTGCTTCTGGTTATTAAAGCAGAGATACATTCCCCACCAAGACCTTCTCCAAACCTACTTCTTTTGCATTGTTCGCTGCTTCAAGAATTCCATGCCCTAAGCACGGGATCATCACATGGACTGCTGGTTGAAGGGACAATGTGGGTAGATGACAAATTCTTGCTCCCCACCTGTGCTTCTCTGGTTGATTCTTTACCCTGTTAAGCCTCCCATTCAAAAAACTCCTAAAAAACAAGCACTAATGGAGAGAAGAAGGTGTTCACAAAACAAACAGCCTCCACAAAGCTCTCTCCAAAAATGTCACTGCTTGTGCTGAGGATAACGGTAACACGCATCCTCTATTCATCCCTTAGAAATTCTGAAGGTTAGGAAGGAAGGATTTAGGGATGAAGTGTTACAACTGCTGTTGTGGGTTTTGTAGCTCAGCCAGCACCTCTTTGCCTACAGGCGATGCCCAGCATCCACCACCTCGCCAGATGCCAGCATGGTCCCCTCGGGTCCCCACGGCGCTACTGACCGCAGGGGCGTTCCCTCACACACCCACCTCCCCGACCGCAGGGCTACTCACGTTTGATGCACCTCTGGGAGCCCGTGGCCTTGCTCCAGCCATGGCAGCACTGCCCCCCGCACACATTGACCCTGCGGGAACAGCAAAGAGGGACGAGTGTCCGGCGGTGCACGCACGGTCAGTCCCGTTCCCCCCCCATCCCGAGCCGGGCGGCGGGGCGGGCACTGGCCTGGGGTGAGAAAAGGCGGGAAGAATTAAACCTTCCGATTAAACTCGACGCCTCAGCCCGGGCCCGGGCCCCACCGCGGACTCCTGGGACGGGGGTGAGCTGGTCCCGCGCCCGACCTCGGCTGCCGCGGGAAGGCGGCAAAGAAACGGGAGTGTGTTCCGCGCCCGCAGCGGGCTCGTCGCCAGCCAGGCACCGGCGGCGGGCAGGTAACGCCGCGGTGTCCCCCCCAAGGAGCCCTGCACGGGCTCCCCCCGTCCCCTACCCAAGGGGGCGACAGCGGCCGTGGCGAAGATGCTGGAGGTGTTCGAGAGGCTGCGGTCGCAGAGGAAGGGGGACGCGCGGGGCGGGAGGGCGCCTTACCCCGGCAGCGGCGGCAGCTGGTGCTTCTGGCGGAGGGGCAGGGCGGCGCTGCTGTTGCCGTGGGGGCCCGGCGGCGCCTTGGGCCGCGGGCCGAAGCGGGCCGGCTTGGCGAAGGAGGAGGCGTGAGCGGCGGAGTTGGGGTGGACCTGCCCGGCGGGGCCCACGCGGAGCTGGACGGCCGCGCCGCCCGGTTTGCTCATCCGCCGGGTCCGCTCCAGGGAACCGCCGGCGCCGTAGCGCGTGTTCAGCTGCACATTGAACGTGCGCTGCTGCTGCTGCTGCTCCCCCCCGAGGAGGGTCGGGCGCTGCTGCCGGCTGCCAGAGGAGCCCCCCCGGCCGGGCTGCAGGACGTACGTGATCCTCCTTAGCCTGCCCTTTTCGGAGGCTGCGAGCGCTGGTGACAAAAATGCACAGGCAGCCAGGGGCAGGAGAAGGAACCCCCATCTGATCCGAGCCATTTCCACGGCGGGAGCCCCTGCAGCCGGCGAGCTTCGCGGACTCGCCGTGCAAAGGTTTCCTCTCCGTGTGTGTGCGCGACCTGCGCCCGGGGCGCGGATCCCTCCTCCGGTCGCTGCCCCCCAACCTGCTCCGGGCGGGGAGAAAAAGGAAAAAAGCCTCAGGATCCTCCCGCCCGCCCCCCAAACTGTTTGGAAAGTTCAGCAAACACTTCGCCCCGTGGAGCAGGAAAACATCGTTGGAAGAAAGGAAGCGACGGGTGCGAGCCGAGCTGCGAGCCGGAGCGGGAAGGGAGGAGGAGCAGCAGGGGAAGGGTGTTTGCTGGAGGGGGGTGGTCGCAATGGAGAGCAGATGTCTCGGTTGCCGGAGCTGCCAGGGGTCTGCGCGCGTGTGGGAGAAACGGCCCCTAAGCCGGTGCGGGCGGCTCCAAAGCCCCGTCTTTAAGAGTTTCTCGGCGACTGAGCGTGTGCGGAGGGGAGGGGGCTGGGGGTGGGTGCCCCTGCCCCGGTGCCGGCCCCGCGCAGCCAATCTGGGGCCGCCGTGACGTCAGGCGGCGCTCCCGGGGCTGGGGAGGGGGCCGGGGCCGGGCCAGGTGACCGCGGGGCGCTGGGGGAGCGGCTGCGGGGGTCCCGGCTGCGAGTCTGCGCCGCTAAGCAAGCCTAAGAAATACCTGTTTTAACTTACAGGCGCCGACTTGCCGTCTGCCGGTGACACAGACGGCGCAGCTGTCCCGTGCGGTTGGGGTAGCGTACCTGTAGTTCTGCAATAGCTGAGCCTTTCTGTTCTAATTTACCGGAGACTCTAAACCCCCAAAAGCGTTTAGACGCATGCTTCACTGTCTAGGTAGGAACTCGATTAAAGCCCTCGCACACTAAAGGTAAGCACATTCCTCAGTCTCAGCTTGATGAAAGCCAGAGGCTGCCCTTAGCAGAAATCCTAGGAGGATTAGGAGAGACTAGATGCTTTCTTGGTTTTCTTTATGTTTGTAAAGCAGTATGTATTATTAAAGAACAAAATTGTACATGCAAACCACAATTGTACACTTGCAATTAATATATAATCAAAACTGCCCACGTTTTTCTCCAGTGTGTCGTAACCGATCTCACCCTTTAGCACTGTAAACAAACAAAAAAAACAAAGTTCACAAAATAACCCGAAGGTTACATCTTTTAAAAGACTCATAAGTTGATGTGTCCGAGTTCTTCCCAAGAAACTTTGTGGTAGATCAGTTTGCAAATCCAGTAGGTTGGAATTTCAGGTCCTCCTCCCCGGGTTCTCCTCTGCTCTTTTCCAAAGCTTTAAGGACACTGACCCTAGCTCCAAACTGATGAGATTTTGCTCTTACATGCTCTTGGCACAGCTACACAGCCGGCAAAGGGAGCAGGAGGGTTTTACATTGACAAGATTCCAGGCAAGAGCCAGCGTTAGGGAGCACAACAGTCCCTTCCTCCTTAGTTCTCATCTATTTAAAACTGCTCAAAAATAAATAGATGTTTTAAATAGATGAGAGTTTCGAGCTTGCTATAGTCACAGTGTAAGGGAGCCATATCTATGTTAAAGGCTTCTGCTCCTATGCCTCCAGCGGTCTGAACTGAAACCCAGTGTTCGAAAAGAATACCACAAGCACTTGGGGCTTCTAAATCCACAGTGGGTTAAATGAGAATGAAAATCTGTAGTGCTTCAGAGGAAAACTGAGATAAAGCCTGAAAGTTTCAGAGCCCAAATCTGAAGATAACTAAGAAGTTAATTGTGAGACCACTGCCTCCTCTCTTAGCAAACATACATCTGTTGTTTTTTTAACTTGGAAGACATTCTCAGCAAGTGAACTGTTCAGCCTTCCGAAGGCTAATTATTGTGAATCCCGAGCATGCTAAATGTTTTTACAGTATTTAGGGAACAAAAAAATACCTTGAAACCAGAGGAGGGTGGTGAGGACTAAGTAGAGAGAAATCGATGTGGTACTAGGGATTGTTGCTCTACACAAGGCTGCTGTCCCTCAGAAGTTTTCCAGAATGAGATCACAACTACGTGTGTGGCTTGATTTGTTGAACAGAGGGCAAAAACTGCATCATTCCACAGCAGAAGCCAGTTGCTTTTAAGAAATGTGGGGTTTAAGTCATGTCAAGCAGGGGGCAAATGCAGTGTATTACTGGCTACTGTACAGCAAATGGTAAGGAACCTCAAGGGAAATATACCCACAAAGGTAGATGCCTTGCATAGAATCACTGGAGTATAAAAACATTCTTGAAAAAATATTTAGTATTATATGAAATTAATTGGTTGAGGTCAAGCACTCCTCACACATTTACATGGCAGATCTGATTTTCAGTGTTCTCTTTTTTTCCTCTAGCAAGGAAATCCACTCTTCTCCATTTGTCTACTGTCTGATTTTGCTCCCTCCCTCTTTCCTGCTCCTCCTCCACAAGTCTGGAGAGTCTTGGATGTTAGGGACCAGGTCTGGTTGCAGTAATACGTTGGATCAGCCACAGAAGTTTTACCAGCAAAAAAAGAACTTCAGTGAACCACCACTGCAATCTAAAGCTCAGCTCAAAATTTCTTCATATGTAGAAGTTTCTGCTTCCAAAGGACAAAAAGGGCATCCAGCACCAAACAGCCAGATGCTGGCCTTTCAAATTAAGCCACATGGCTACCAAAATTACTGGGGATTCTTTAGTAAGGGTATGACTGCTGGTGGGAAACTTGCTCTGGCTGCCTCCCCCCTTCCTATGGAAAAGGCACTGACTTGAGTTAGCAGTGGCAAACAGGAATTAGTATCTCACATCACCTTTCAGGCACACCTGTCTCTTGAAGAAGAGTTGGGAAAGCAGTTTGCACTGTTTCTGTTCTTTCCCCTGTGGTTTGTGACTCAAGAATGAACTTAAGAAAACATAAAAGAAGTTCCTTAGTCTATAACCCATCCACCAGAGGGGCAGACCTCCAGGTGCTCTGCTCTAAGGGTGTAGCTGAGGCTGAGAAGGGCAGAACTGGATGGAAGAACTGGAATCACATATGAAGGAGGCAGAACTGCTGCCCGATGAGATGGCAGAAGTGCTTCAAGATTTAAAGGCTTAATGGGTAGAGGAGAAGCGAGTCTGAGAGTGTGAGTATCTACAACAAGAACCAAAATAGCATTATTCAAATCAAAACGAAAGGAAGAACTGAACTGCTCTGTACGTTTTTGTTGAAATCTCACGACTTTAAGGCCAGTCCCATTAGTTGAATGAGGAAGGACAATTGTTTTGAACTGTCGAAATTGTCAGCGCTCAGACCTCCATCGTTCTTGTCATCAAACAAGGGAGACAGGACTATGGCCCTATCTGATGGAGGATGTGTGTGGTGCACAGGCTTGCACCTTTGCTGGATGCTTGAGTGAAGATGTACGTTATGTTGAGGGTGAAGTCTTCTGAGCACGAGCGATCACTGAGCCAGCCTTATGCATCATAGTGCCACACTACCCCCCTGTGACTCCGTGTCCATGTTAGCCAGGCAGTAAGTTGAATGATCAGCAATGTGTTGAGCTACAGGACCAATAAGTGGCCCTAGTGGTCTTGTAGATCCACCAGGCAGCAAGCCTTAGCCTGTAAGGAAAGCTGGGTTGGAAGTTCACAGTTAACATTAGAATTTGGCAAGGCTGAACGCTGTGTTTAGCCTCAATTTAGGCTTTAGAAGAGAAATTTTACAGTACTGTAGCTCCACTAGCTTAAATAACAGTACTTGAAACTTCTTTTGAGCCAAAAGAAGAAAAGCAGTCTCTTAACTTATAATAAGATGAGAATCAGCTGGAGGCCTGTATTTGCTCTTCTCCTTTCCGGTACTATACAATTATCTGCAAAAAAGTCCTGTATTTTGCTGGCTAAATTATACCGTTGGCCATAGCTCTGTACAGGTAACATGACTCTAATTTAGAGGGTATTTCTTTTGAATAAAAGGGAACAGCTTATTCTCATTGTCATCAGAGTAGGGAAAAGAAGTAATTGGTATTTATTATGTCACTAAAGTATGTAGCACACACAATTCTGAATACATACATGGTTTGCAGAGTAAGACCATGTATTCATATAATTTCTACATGGTATTTTTCGAATAGAACTGTACCTTCCACCTTGGATAAACAACCATCTACCTCCCCCTCCTTGGATTTACTGAATTCAAGATGCATGAGTGCATCTTTATAGTGCCTTTCCCAGCACCTCCTCTGAAAAAAGTTACCATTTCCCAAAGCATTGCTCTTACAACTGCAGTCAAGTCTTTGCCACATTAGGCACTGAACACACACAAGCCAATAAATCATAGCAGCTTTTCCAACTGGGAGTCACACGGTCCTGAAGAAGACTAGATTTTCAAGGACAAAGGAAATTTTATGGTGAGCTTGGTCTGTGATATGATTTTCTATCTTGGAGCATCCTGTGTGGCAGTGGGTTTCTGAAGCACACAGATTAGCATGCAGACAGTCCAGAGCCTCAAATCTGGATGGGAAAACAGGCTAATGATAGTAGGGGTCAGGGTCATCAGTCCCTCTTAGACTTCTACCAAAAGAGAGTGTCCCTGGTGGTGCAGTGGCTAAACCACAGCGTTGTCAGCGCTGAGATCTGGGTTCGATTCCCGGTTAGGACACTCCCCGGGCAGATGGAGCTCGCTAGCCCTGTAAAGCAATCCATCTACGTCCTGAGGACCTCGCTGCCACCATCCAAGCGTGCTTGGCCCCGGCAGATGAACCTCAGGATTAAAGGGTGGGCTCAGTTCCGCGCACACTGTGTCTCACCTAAAAAATCCAATGCGCAGGCTGGAAGGTGGAAAGACCTTCCCCGGTTCTTCGTTCGCGAAGAGACATTACTACCAAAAGAGATCGTAATCAAGACTTTTTTTTTTTTTCATTAAGTCACACTGAAAGTTGGATCCATTTGGAAAAAGTCTGATGCTAGTCTGTCACTACTGACCAACACTATGTCCAGCAAAATACATGCTCAAGGCAAGTAGGAGTCAGCTTCTTTGTAAGTTACTGACATTACAGTCATAGTAAAAGAAATCGTATGGATTTGCATAGTCTTGAATTCCATTTTCCTGAACTGGCAGAAATATCTTCTAGAATATTTGGCAGTTTCTCAGTTATCCTCATATACGCAAAATAACTGAGTCAGAAATACAAGATTTTTTCCAAGATATGAAAATCTCCACATTGTGCTGTTGCAATTATTCTTCCCCTCAAGGAAATAAATATATCTGGCCTCGAAAACTATTAAAATACCCACTGAACTTTTTTACTATACCAATCCTTGTAATTGTTTGTTTCTTTGTGCAATCACATGTACACTGAAAATAAATAAACTGCAGAGGAAATTAGGTGGAAAGGCCCATAAAAATAAGAAAATGCATTTGATTGTTTCACTTCACCTTAGAAGAAGACATGTTTAAATTAACATACTCTTCAAAAAAGCAAAGTAAATATTATAACTAATATTTGAAAACTCTCACAGTCTGTCTATGTTGTATGCCAAGAACACTTACCTCTACAAAAACAAGCTTCAGCACTGAATCCTGATTTTTCACTCTTCTGCTGCATGCTGCTCAAACTTATGAAAGCTAAGGGAAAAAGAGTCTGTGTAAAATAAAGCTGCTCCTGACTTGAATTAGCACTGAAGAACATCTTAAAGTTTTCCTAATTACACATAATCTAGGCAGACCAGCAAATCGGCATAAGTGGAAGTGAAGCAGACAGAAGTGGTATGAGACTGTGGAAAGAGAAGCCATGGCTTATGGGAACACCAGCCATGATTACCCCCTGCAGCAGCTGCTTAGTAACTTGAAAGGTTTTCACACCCTTGTTTGTGCTTGGTCTCCCCCTCTGACAGCCTAGGACGATGTTTGGTGGGTGGCTTTGGTGTCTACTGTCCACTTTAAACTTACTCTCCATGTCACAGAGGTAGAAACCCAGCCCTGCTTAGGCTGCTGTGCTGGAGACTAGTACCTGAGCTTGACTGTCAGGGTAAACAATTGTTTAAAGACCAGCTGGGCACACAGAGCAGCGCATCTTGACTGTCTGAATTAAAAAAAGGGCAGAATACAACTTCTAATGATGCACTTGGAGCAGCTCCCAGCACACCAATGTTAGAGGTTGAGAGTATGTGTATAGGTTCTCTGTCTGCTGCTCTTTCAAGGTTTGTGGTAGAAGGTGACGGAATGAAAATTACAAGCTTTTTTTATTTTTTTTTTTAAAGTAGGTAGGGAAAAAAATGCTGGGCTTTCATTTCCATCACTTTTTCTCCAATAGCAAAATGTGTTTGCAGAAGTGTTTATGTCAGTCTGCAGTGTGTCTGTGTTTTGCATCATGATGCTTGAACACTGACCCTGGCCTGAGCAGGAAGACCTCTGAGGGTCCCCTCCACCCTTAGTGACCGTATGCATCTGTGATGAGGTGTGGCATCATGCCTAACAAGCAGCCTCAGGTGCAAACAGGCACAGCTGCGGCCCCTTTTGAGTGGGTCAGAAACCGTTTTCAAGAAAGCAAGTCTGCAGGGTAACATTATAGACACCTTCCTGGTGTGTGCTACAGGTGGAAAGGAGATTGAGGACTGGAAGAGCTAGGACACCGCAGAAAAGATGAAGCAGACCCTAGGAAAAGACTGAAAACCTGGGCTAACAGATGGCTGCAAGCACAGTCTGAATTGATCTTGCCACTGTGCAGGTTGTAATGTAAGAGTACCATAGAGAGACACACACCTCTATTCAGAAAACAGAAATTCAGTCTGGCCTTATAGGAAAAAGGCTTAGCCAAGGAGGGCCTGGTAGGGGCTGACTGCACCAGATAATCAAAATGTGGTCTGTAACCAGTGAAATCAAAGTGATGTAAGTGACTACTTGACTAGAACCTTTTTCAGCTTCAAGTCAATTTTGCAATGCTTTCCTGTTAGGATCAGAACACTGAGCCAAAAAAAAAGAAAGTAAGAAAGAAAAAGTATGAATATGAAAATCATAAATTTCTATCCTCCTTTAACAGCTGCATTTAAAATAAGTCTCTATAATTGTCAGATTGATTTAAGCTTGCCATCATAATTTACCATGCTTCCCTAAAGCAGTAGCAGATGAATCTAAACAGTACATGGCTTGTGGTCTGTCCACAGCATGCCCAGGACACCGTCCTGCTCTCAGACATTCCCGTGACGGCCAGCCGGTGAGTCACGCAACCGCAGCTCCTCGTTGCTGGCAAACGGAGCCCACCTGAGGGGCAGCCTTTCACTCCTTCCTTCATTCAGGCACTCACTTCTCCCAGTGGGGCTCCAGTCTCCGGCGCAGGCAGTGTCTCGGCAGAGGCGTGCTGACGGCCTCTTCAGAAGCCTTTAGCACACAAAAGCAGGCACTCCTGCTACACATCTGCAGGCTGATTTATTAGAATGCACAGATTTGCAGGGGGAATATAATATCACATGCAGCAGATAGGAACAGCATGCAGAAAGTCTTTCAGCTATACACATCTGTATTCCTATCTGAAGAAAACGTCTGAAGATGTGCCTCAGTGCTAAATTGTCTGTCTGTGAGTGAGATTCTTGTTTGGATCACATGTAGTTGGACTGTAAAGAGTAGAACCATTATCTGTCCAGACCAGGGTCCTCCAGGAAAGCAAGCATTTGTAGCATGAAGTTTCATCTCATGTAGCCTTTTTTTCTTTTTCTCATTTTGTGTTGACTTTTAGCCAGCAGCACACAGAAAATTCAGACAGTTATCTTAGATTCAGCATCCATGTGTAGATGAATTTGCTAGCTTTGTTCATATTAAAGTTTAAAATTTTCAGGAAAAAAAAGCAGATTTCTATCCTTTTTTTTTCCCTGTTCTTGTTTTCCAAAACAAGCTTAGCATTTTCAAGAACCAGAGTTTTGACCTATCAGAGTATGTACCATCTTGAACTGAAAAGATGTAATCTGAAGTAAAAAAGAATTATTTACCTCTGCACAGAAGATTCTCATCTGTTCCTATTCAGAGCACATAGATGGCCCTCTCTGATCTCAAACTAAGTAATACCTATACTCCTAAGATGAACTCATCTGTTTTGCCCCTCATTTTCTGCAGGGTTGTAGCCACGGATCAGGATTCTACTCCAGGACAGTAAGTCTGATGATTTCCAGAGTTGATTCAAAGGTAATCTCAATTATAAACATCAGACATTATGACTGCCAGCTATTTAAATTGAGAGAAATCTTCTCCAGTCGAGAAAATCTGAACAAAAACCATACGTAAGTCCTTAACATTGACTGGCAAAAACACCAGTGATTTTTTTGACTGTTTGCCGGTTTTGAAAGAGATACATAACATTTTCAGGAGCTGCAGGAATCTCTTGTGATTCTTTACAGTTCAGCTCATCATCTTCATCAGCATTTTCAACTTCAGTGCTTCATTATGTAAAGCAACTCTTGCAGGCCACAGTCATCCATTTCTTCATCCATCTCTTGTCCTCTATGTTATTAGGTATCTTTCAAAGACTAGAATAGGTTTATACTAATTCATTTAGCTCTGCTCAAAGATAGGGCTGATAAGTTAAACTTTCACTCCTACTACCTTTTCTTATGCTTTATTAGTTTTAAAATTAGGTGGGCTTTTTCCTTCTGAAAGAATTTAAGAATTGTTTTTATTGCAGAGAGCATTTTGGTGATTTGACAACACAATGAGGTAGAAGAAAGTCTTTTTACAAATAGTTATGTTGAACAAAAGATTCATAATAGCCATTTAAGTATTTCCTCACGATTTGATGAAAAAAAATCCATATTCATAACTTACAGTGTCTGTTTGGAATCTGCATCCAAATCTCATCTCACTTCTGTGATCTCCAAGTTTTCAAGCAGGCATTGCCTGAGGATTAAGTTCTGCCCTGTTCTGGAGAAACTGGGGAGTTTTTCTTAACTTATGCATGCTTTAGACTGCTATTAAGGGCTCTGATCAGCACATTAGGGAAGTGGGGTTTTTTCCTTCTTTCTTTTAAAACTTGTTTGTACAGATGAGCTGAGGCTGAATTTGCATTTAAACTAAACCACTTTAGCAAGTAATTAAATGTAACTCTTTCCAAATGTTTGCACAGCAAATTTTTTTTAAAGTTCCCATAACGCTGCCACCAGACAGGTAGCTTATTGTCCACATTATGAATAAAAATAGAGAAAAGAATTTTGACTGATTTTCTAATGGAGCTTTTTGTGAAGGAGAATATGGGTATCATGCTGTTGAAAGAGCTACTAGGGATCCTCAAAGTAAGAAGCGTTTTTCTTAATTTTTTTGATAAGTGTGCCTGCTGTAAATAATTGGTAAATGCTTTGTCTTGTGTACTGAATGAAACAGAGTTAATGTGATGATCTAATTAAGTAGGACGTATGTGTTGAATACTCCATTAGCTGGGTTTCAGTTAAAAGAAACGTGCTTTAGGGCATCTTTTTCCTCTCTGGCTGTGCAGTAATCTTCAGTGCGCATTAGCCTGTATCATGAAAGCTTATCTTCTCAGCAAAGAAGGCTTTAAGTTCTCTTTCACTGGTAAAGTAGTTTAGCTGTATGCCAAACTGGAAAACTTCACCCTCCCCCAGGGGTAAATAAAATCCCTATAAGCAAGAGTTCAAGTTGAGCAAGTTCTTCACTAGTTACTCTTTCCATGAGTCACACACTTCTCTTCTGCAAAATCTGTCCAGCTCTTTGTCTAGGTAATATTAGATGAGCACAATCCAAATTATCCTTCATAGCTGAAAACAATAATAACTTCTAATACTAACAAGAATAAAAGCCCTCTGCAGTTACAAACTACACTTTTCTTCTTTCCTTCTGCAGTTTTCTTCATTTTCTTATTCCTCTTACTGTTTTTCTAGGTCTGGCTCTCTAATCAAAACAGCATGCTTACCTTCTCACGCTGATGATTTCTAAAGCAGCCACCACTCTTCCTAATGTTTATCACTCGGGATGATGCTCTTCTTTTCTTCTACTATCTGATCACGTCTCTGTTAGGAAATCTTGTTGGCATGTGATCATTCCTCGCAGCACCCCATTGTACAAAGCTTAGACCCAAATCAGCAGCAGTGTGGTGGTGGACACAGCCTGGTTTCCAGGGCTAGTGCCACTTGTTACAGTCCACTTCTAATTTGACAAAAGATTTTGTTTTGGGGAAAAGTTAATGCTCTTTGAGCGTACTGTCTGTTCCTGCAATTAATTAATCTTGCACAGTGTCTTAACTATTATATACAACCATTGTTTCCACAGGTAATTCCAGCAAGACCTATAAACAAGAAAATGTTTTTACTTTTGTGACTTAATAAACCAGAAACAGTCTCAGAGAATAACCTGTTTTAACCAAAGAGGGACATACAGCACAGTGATTAGCATCTTCCAGGACTGGCTGTTAAGGATTGTACATAGGAAACCTTTCTTCAAAAAAAAGAAAATAATACATTCAAAAGAACAAAGAATGCTTAAATTGAGAATGTGAGTGAGCTGATTCCACATATTACCAGCCTGTCTGTAATACTGTGCACAGAAAGCAGAGCAGTCCCAAGGGGGACCTTTGGGTTTTATTGGGTATTATGGTGATACGTGCACAAGGGTTTGTGTATTGTCCAAGAGGATCTTGTCATAGACAATAATCCCAGTGAACCACTTGGAATGTTTTCACAGTTTCATTTTCCAGGATATCTCCAGAAGTGTAGCTGGTGATGTCTAGGCATTGTGGAAGATGAATGATATTCTCCTGACCTTCAGTAGCAGGTTAAGCCATTAGGTAGCCTGTTGAGTCCAAAAGGAGTTACACTAATAGTTTGACTGCCTAAACCTGTAATTTAAAGATTTTTAGAGTCACAGGTTTATGAGTATACTGAAGTAACAGAAAGTACAGAACAGAATGCTTTCAACTGCAGGCAATTAATTATTCTCAGTTTCTCTCTGTTTGTTTTACTAGGTCTCTTTTTTTCTATCTACATGTTTTACAGTGTATAAGAATAAACTTCATTAGGATTTTTATATAACAAATGCCAGTGTACTTAGAGGAAAAATCCAAGCCCCATAATAGGTTTTGCTTTGTTTTAAAAATACAATGGTGTGAAAGCTGAGCACATGGTTCAGGTTCCCTCTTATCACTTTAGAGTGTTGTGTGGCTTTTCCAAGCCACACATATAAATATGACTATATAACCTGGAGATAGGAAAACACTTGTTTAAACATGTCATGTCCACGGTAGCACAATTTACAGAGACTCAGAGTTGGCACTGTGTTCTGACATAGAAATTTAGGGTTGCACCACACATACTGAACAATTGCTCTAATGTTTGAAATACAATGGCTACACTGTTTTGTTTCCAAGTTCTTAGGTAAAAATCAGTACAGATTTTTTGGTATGATATTACCTCTCTAGATACTGTAGAAAAGTTTTCAGTGGATTATTTCTGAATTAGCTGTAACTTATAATACTCTAAAAAAAAATCTTCAAATTAAAGCTTGGGCACAATTTACTGGCACACAGGACAAACACTTTTAAAATCAGTGGAAATGCTGTAGTAGCCTGCGGATTTAGAAGCAGCAGGTGGAACATAAACAAACAAAGAAAAAAGCCTTTCTAAGAAAACCTCCAAGTTACATAGACCAGTTTCATTTTTACAAACCAGCAGGTGAACCAAGCACTATGTTTTACGAGATGTTAGAGAGTCAGGGGAAAAGGGGCTGAGGGACTGTGTCAAAAAATAACAGTGCAAGGTAATGGAGAAAAAAACCCCCCATTTGTCCCCATTAGAAGAAAATTCCCTGTGCTGGTAGCAGTTGTGATATATGCTGTATAACTGTACACACCCTGGTGCTCCTCGGTTCAGGGAAGTTCACTTGGAAACACCAAAAGATTTTCCTAGCTTAGCCTCACAGGCTTTAACCTCCGTAACACTGCATGGATCACAGTCCAGCCACTTCTGCATACAGACATTGCTCAGTGAGTGGTTGTAAGACAGAAAGATTCCGGTGACATGTTCATTCTAAGCCTTTTTCTTGATGGCAAGTCATACTTCTGCTTTCCTGGTGTTTAAAACTGGGATTGTCATTGCAACTCAAGGAAAGCACCTGTGTGGGACAAATGCACTGAGCAAACAGCTGCCAGTAGTATGATAGGATACCTGTCATAATACCAGTAGTACTATTTGCCTGTCAGCACATCTTTCTGTGAGGTTCTAAAGGAACGAGAAGGTGCTTAGCTGTTCAAAATGACATTTTTTTTGAAGGAGATATTGAAAAATGTGAGCCAGAAAGTGATCTTTGCAACCTTGCAGCTATCCCTGGTCCCTGCTGTGTTTGACCCAGCTAGATAGAATCTTTTGACTGAATTACAGAAATGCTACAGCATTTTTTTTTCTTATACTTCTGTAGTTCTCAGCAAAAATGTCAACTTACCTGGGGTTAAGCTGACACTGCTGTGGTTCACTGTAATTTCTAATGCTATCTAGTTCTATTAAGCAGCTAATAATACTCACACCTATGCAACACTTTTCATTTACAGACTTCAACAGACTGGCACAGCTGTACCCCCATTTTACACAGGGAAAAAATCAAGGAAAGGGAGGCCCACGCTGGACTGCTTAAAGTACGCTGCAGTTTGGGTGGCAAGAGCCTGACGGATATTGGTTTTTTCCTCTGGTGTGCTGGAAAAGGGTTTAATTAGCCACAGCGGGCTTCAAGTGTGCAGCCATTTACGGGGCTGAGGGCCCCACAGGGTTCCCACATGTCTCACAGGCGCAGCTGGTTGTGCTGAGGGTGTGGGGGCTCAACCCAAAGTGTGGCAGCACCCTCCTGCCACAGCCCCAGGGCACAGCACATCTGCTACACCCAAACACAGCCTGCTCCTGTGTTACTGGGAGAAATTAAAATGCATTCAGGGAAGAAGAGGGCGGGGGGGGCAAACACTCCATCTCGTACATTTAAGTTTTGATCGACCAGAAAAACAAAAGTGTAAACATCATTTAAGTGTCCTTTAAATTTGAGAAGCTGGAATGCAAAGGTGCCTGAGCTTTGCAGTTTTTCCATTTTTCCACTCAGACATCTCTCCATGTTCCTGCCCTGTACTGGAAACATTCACAGAATTATAGTCCAGTTCTCCTGAGTACCATGCCCAGGTAAATGGAAGCTTAACAGAGCAGGAAGCCAAGCCACTATCATTATGCAAGAATAAGACAAACCATAAAGCAAGATTCCAGGGTGAGACTGGCCAACAGTGCAGTCCCTGTTGTTTGGAGCATCCCAATCATCCATAGTGCACAGGCAAGTCAATCTCATTTTCACAGCCTCAGTTTCACTGCCCCACCACCTCCTTGTAAGGTTGACACCCTCTTTTAATTTTCAGCCTCCATTTGTGCATTACCACTTTGTTCTGACTCCCTGCTTTCTGCATGAGAATTTTCTTCCCACCTTAGCAAAGTTCAAGGCTTTTTCTGAGTGGATAATAGGTATGTCATATTGATTGCAAGTCTATTAGCACATCACTTATGGATTAATAACGAAGTCTATGTATATTCAGGACTTTATATCCAGTGTACTTCCTAATACCTTGGAAGTGTTAATATAAAATATTAATTTCCTTTACAGAGGTGTTCTTCTCTCAAACCACTAGCAGAGGTGTGATTTATAAGAATTACTAAGTAGACTGATTTATCAGTTTAAATTACTACAGATTTATCAGTTAAATAACTAAGCTTTACCCTTAAAAATCATTTAAATAACATAGCCTTAACAAAGTATTTAAAGAGTGTGGAATTAAGGCTTAAATAATTAGAGACATTAGAGAAAACACACTTCAATAACAATTCAAGAAACACCAAATATTAGAGGGTTTAGTCTGACAGGGAAGCTTATCAGTTTAAAAACCCACGAAATACTGGCATACCGTTACTTGACAATTAATCACATCACAGCTCACGTGTTGAACAAGAAATACACACTGGACCCCTCTGTTGAGTACAAAATAGTTTTTATATGGTTTAAGCTTTAAGGCATTTGTACATTTACCAGTTAGACTCCTAGGTCAAAAAAAAATCAACAATGAACAGAAGTGTACTCTAAGAATAGGCTATTAAATGTTTATAGCATATGCATCCAAATACTCAGAAAAATCATAACCTGAGTTTTCCTAAAGCAGTTTATAGAAAGTCACCAGCAGCTGCTAGGTTCTGATTTCTTTTCAAAATTAGATTATTAATTTAGATGCAACTAGAAGGTAAATTTGGCTATCCCAGTTTAAATATCAGTCTTCATATAATGATATTGTTCCCTATTTTGTAACAATTCCCTAATTACAAAGAAATTCTGAGTTGCTGGAAAGCTGTGCCATCAGACAGCTGGCTCAGCCAATCAAAAATAGGATTTTCTTTTTAAAGTTAATATTGCCATTCATGGCCATGGGGTGTGTGCAGCTCCAACCCAGCTGTTCAGGATAACAAGGGACCAGACAAAGGCATGTTTCATCCTTTCAAACCTTGCTGCACTGCTTCTGCTTAGCTTTTCCTTTGGGAAATAATGGGATGATACCGGCTCCTAGCTAGGGCATACCCCTGGGAGCTGGTGGACAGATACCCGTTTTTTTAAAGCTCTTGCCCCCTCGTCCACATGGCTACAAACTTGGACAGAAACATGGTGTGGGGCGAGGAAGATGGGCAGCTGCAGCCCAGTGCCACTGCCCCTCTGCCAGCTGCATGAGCAAACACACCCAAGGGCTCCTCTCCTTGCCAAGGCTGCTGCCCCAGTGCTGCTGCTCCCTCACGGAGACTGGACACTCAGCTTAACCCATGGCAAACAGAGAGCAAATTTCTGCCTAGTGGTTGGGAAGGGGAAAACCAAAACCAGGCACCTCCACCAATTCAAATCTTTGGTCACGTTTCAGCGAATGATCATAGAAAAGTGTGCTGTGATACCTCTGTGTGCATGGGAAAGCAGGCAGGAACATGCACATGGGAGGTATGCACAAAACCCTAAAAATAAGAGGCTATAAATGTACTGCAGAGTCAAAAGTAAGTGAAATGTTTTCAGAAAATCCTAAAGGGAAGAGTGGAAAAAAAGCAGACCAGCCCTCTGGGAACTCTGCTTTCCTAAGTCATAAAACCCTCTGTTTTCCCTGTCTGGAAAAGTTGTCCACAATGCTCAGAACAATATGTTTTTATTTTTAGTCTTTTACACCAAATAACCATGAAAAAAATAAATATCCAGTGTCAACTGCTTTGAGTGGGCAAAAGTACCATTTTGTAGTTAAGAGCGATATGTTTTCAAAAGCTGGAGTTTGAGACAGGAAAGTGAAATTGTTCAACACAGTTAACAGTGATATTTCAGAAACTTGTTTATGTCCTTAACTAAAATGTGTTTTCAAACTGCTTTAGTTTTTTATGCCATGTGTAAAAAATATTTCATGTTCTTCACTTTGAAATTCACAGAAATTTAGATCTTAAAAAGTTCTGAAAAATTGACATGCCAAATGTGTTGTTAATAAACCAAAAAAATTTATTTTATTGAATGAAATGGCTTGAAAACGAGCCAAACTTCCAAAATGGAAAGGAAGATACATTTTTTTTTTCTTTTTCTGATGGCATCCAACAGTGCAGGAATGCTTTGTTGAAAATCTAAAGATGGACAAATAATCAAAAACTTGGTGGAGCATGGAGCAGCAGACTGTATTAATTAAACCACAATTATCTTTGTGGCACTATTTGGTTTTGCATGGTCGCACAGTATATTCATGCATATTGTATTTAATCCTGCTATCACTAGATAGACAAAACTCCAGACACCAGGAATTTGGTTTGGCTAAGTCAAGCACAGGGACTTATTTCAGATGCTGATATCTGTTTCTTAAAAAGAAGCATTGTTACTCTTTCCTCTACATTCTACAGCTGAACTGGGCCTCAGATTGGGTGGGTGTGCTCAAGGCAAACCTTATAAAACATTCAGATATTGCAGAAATTTAGAAAGGTGCTAATGAGGCTTTGCCTGGGTGTGTTTCTGCATCTGTTGCTGAGCTGGGTCAGCGACTGAAACTCCTGGGCACTCTCCCAGCTGCTCACTGTTGCTTTTTCTTTTTTTCAGTGCCAGAGGTTTCCCTCCCCTGAGATCTGCCTCTGTCACTGAAAGTTCAGGCTGGCATTGTGAAATTACGTAGTTGTCATTGTCATGATTGCTTTATCATTGATTCTTCTTTATAGGTACTCGCAGTACGGATACAATCCCACTCGTATCTCCCTTAGGTCAGGCATAGTCATTAGCTTTTTAGTTTTTCATGAGTGGCGACCAAAGCAGAGTGAGCCTGGTCGCTGGGCTTGCTAATGCCTGCACCCAATAGTGTGGCTAAGGCTGCTGTAGGAGTTTGGAGTTTACAGCAGCAGAAAGTCATTGGAGGCATTTCTTGCCTCAAGGGGCTGCCAAACCCCCCTGGGTACATGAGCCTCTCTTGTGCACCCCTCCTGAGAAATGGAAACCTCTACTCCAGTGTGCTGGGCTAGCCCTTATTCTCAGACTCTGCTGTACCATACATCTGACACTCAGATGTCAATCAAAGGCAACCTTTTAGCTTGGCACACCACAGGTGTTAAGGAACAGATACAGGTAGGGTTTCACTGCATTAACACCTGTGGTAGGGTTCCCCAGCAACATAACAAACTGTAAGCAGGGGACAAGGTGATAAGAGGCAGGATAGTTTTGGCAGCCTGCCACCACAAACAATGTATGCTGAATGTATGTCACAGGCAGATCCTGTGCAAAGGTCACAGCAAGCTAAACATTAGAAATCCTAAAAGGTCCTTGCACAATTAACATTTTAAAAATAATGTCTATTATATAAACTGCTGTGTTTTAAAGAGGCCAGGAACAAGGGAAGGTAGCCTGCAGCCAGGATTGTGCTAATTGAAGTATACAATAGAATTATTAACCAAGTGACCTTAGGGGTGAGAAGCAGGCAGAAGGAACAGGGAAGACATGACATAATCCCCTTAGTACCACTTGATATTCCAGTGCCCTGAGAAAGGGGACAGACAGAAAGGACATGAACAGTCCTGCCATCCTGGCTGGGAAAAGCTATCTCCACCAAGGCAGTGGCTCTGCCTGGGCCTAAAAATCATGTATAATGTCTCTGAGTGCCCACCAGCGTGCACCACAACTGGGATACACAGTGGCCTGAAGCTTCACGAGCCCATGAAAGCCTTATAGAGTATGCTTACCAAGCGTTGTTTTAAGAATGGATTTTGTTTTACTTTTCCTTACCTTGGTGCTACAGATCGATGGTTTGAAGGAAGCCTTGTCTTTAAGGGAAAATCTGACTCTAAGTAACCTCACACACTAAAGCACTCGGCTCCTGCGAGTATGGCAATGTTTAAAGCTTTCTCTGTAATCAGTTGTCCCTATCTGTATTTTTCAGGATACCCAAATGATAGTATAGTCAGCCTCCTCTTAGTCACACAGGCTGTTTGGGAGATGGTATCTCTGGGTCTGAGGTGGGGGAGCATCTGCCAGCAGACTGCTTTAGCCAGGAAAATCCTCTGGCACACAGGGTGAGTCAGGAGCCTGCCAAGCACAGAGCACTGTGAGGGAGTTTGTAATGAAGCAACGAAGCCTGCACATGATTCTTTGTCTTCGTTTGCTTGCTGCTATGGAGGAACATCCTTATGTGGCTTGTTTTGTTTAGGTCTACCCACTCATCTTCCCTCAGCTGATTTTGCCAGTTAACTAGGCACTTCTATTGAAAAATCCTATTTGTCTCCATTCCCTCTTCCTCTGGAGCACCCTTGTGTGTGGCTGTGAAATTCCTCACTTAATTCCTTTTGTCCCTTGATCTTGACCTGACATCTTTATCAGCCTCTGATGTTCACATTTCTGGGCATGCAGCATACAGCAGTGTGGGGCTGGATTTCCCTGGTAGGAGGGAGGAAGAAGGATGGAGAATCTTAGCTGGATTCTGTTGCATCAATATACTATCTTACAGTGATTAGGAACCTCATAACAGCTTGGATATACATGTCCTTTATGCCTGCCCAAAAGCTCACTTGCATACTGTATTTATCTTAGAATTTTTTTCACCAATCTTTTGCATGGTATTTTGGAGTAGCTCTTGGTATCAGCAGCAGGATAAATAGGGTAGTTCTGTTCAATTTTAGTTTGTAGTTTGCAGCAAGCATAGTATTCAAATATCAGCTCTTACTATCATAATTACATAAACTTTCTTGCATGCAAGCACCCAGTCAAAGGAATGCATATGCCCATACCAAAAGTTCTTTCAATAGCTTAGCTGGCATCTGTTATATATTGCCTGAACAAAGAAAGAGAATGGGTCTTTTCAGCCATCTAGTAATTCATACCTAAGGTCTTTGTTTCTGGGGCACAGGAATGAAGCTGGTCCCCAGGAAAAAAAGTGGTTGAAAAGACCTCAATGTAATCTTGTTCCCCTTCATGATTAACTGCAGCTAGGAAAAAAAAAAAAAAAGGGATCTCTTTCAAGAGCTTTAGGTCACTGGAAACATAGTGGAGTCATGCTGCTTTGTCAGCTGAACAGGAGCTCCCAACGTGACACACTGCTAAAAGAGACAATGCTGCTCTTGGATACACAAGCATATACCCAAGGGTCTATCCAAGAGGACAGCTATCGTTATGTCTGCATGCAGTCCTGAGCAAATTCTGCTAGAATACTGTCCTGGCTTAGTGTCTGCAGTTCACAAGGGATGCTCATAAATTATAGTAAGTTCAGAGAAAAGCCACAACAATGTTTAACACAGAGATGACCAATCTTCCTTGTCCTGTAAGCCCTGGGCCAAAATCTTTGTTTGATTAAAAGCCAGGAAATGGGAACTCCAGGAATGATCAGTAGAAGACAAAATTGTTCCCCCAGGACTCCCACACACTGCATGAAAGATGAGACAAGGCCGTTATAGAAGATAGACTGGTGACTCCTCATCTTCCATGGTCCTGGCTTGAGATTGCACCTTTAACTGCTTGCATTTCATGTAGCTCAAGCACTACTAATTAGCCCACCTGGAAATTAAACATCATATATGAGAAAGCCCGTGAACTCAGACTATTTAGCTCACCAAAAAGAAGGTTAAGGACAGTCTTATAAGTGAGTAACAAAACTTTGATAACAACTGTTTCAATTCAGCAAAGGAGAAGGACTGTGAAGGTTGAATTTCAATGAGGTTTCAGTTTCAGTGAGGTTGGACCCCATTTCTTAAGGTGAAGACACTTTTTGAATGTAATCCAGCATTTGAAATTTTAAAAAAGAAAGCTCAAAGCAGCCATAAGCTCATTTTCCCTCTTAAAACCATTCTCCTCTGCACAACCCTATGAGAAAGTATTGCTTATTCACATGGTGAATGGCTGTAGTTGTATAACTAAGAGAAATCTCATAAAAAATGTTTTTTCTCTACATTGAAAAGATCAAATAAAATTCTCATACCCATTTCTAACTTTCTATTTTGGAAATACCTATTTATGACATAAGAATTCATAAACTTGAATAAATAAACCACACCCTAAACTCTAAGTAGTCCAGCTACTCTGGTAGCTCACCTCTCTTCTGATGGTAGCACATACCTGCCGCCACAGTACACACCAGCAAAACGGGCAGGACCTTCAGACTTAATAAAAAAAATAAAAAATTCAGAAGCCCCCCCAAAAGGATGACCCCTGCTAGCAGTTTTAAAGCTTCACAGTAAATTA
>NW_020955946.1:132303-133912 GCF_003031625.1 Empidonax traillii
TAAGTAGTCCAGCTACTCTGGTAGCTCACCTCTCTTCTGATGGTAGCACATACCTGCCGCCACAGTACACACCAGCAAAACGGGCAGGACCTTCAGACTTAATAAAAAAAATAAAAAATTCAGAAGCCCCCCCAAAAGGATGACCCCTGCTAGCAGTTTTAAAGCTTCACAGTAAATTAAGGCACAGAGCAATTTTTTTGCAGTCCATGAGTATGCCGAAGAGCCATTAGGAGATGAAGAAAAGTAGGGGATTCGGGGAAACCAACCCTTGCAATTATAAAGACTTTAATAACATTAAATATATTTTTATGAAACAGTACAATCTCTCTCTCTTGGCTTCCTTTAAGAGTAGGTTAATAGGAATCATGTGACAATGATAAGTGCTTCAGCAGCCATTATTGTGGCTAGTGGGGTTTTAAAACGACAAAAGAATTATTGTACGTTACTATTAAATCCTCTTTGTCACCATTGATAGAATTGATCGAGTGCTCTTCAGTGAATAAACACATTGGTGAATTACTCTTTTCCTTGGTCAGCTGTTGTGTTGACAGCACTCTTTTATCCTTTGAGTGGCGGATGGTATGTGTGGCTGCTGGGAGGCAGCAGACAGAAAGTCAAGTCAAGGGCTTAGAGAACAGACCGAGAAATGCCAGTGGAAGTTTGCGCAATGTGTACGAATCAGCCAGATTCAGGAGGGAAGGAGAAGCCCTGTCTAGTGACTGTTAGGACAGATTTGGTCAGCCATTAAGATTACCTTCCTGATGACATGGCTGAGGGTTGCTTTTAAAGATGCCGTAGTAATTTCAAACATTGTTTGGTTTTCCCGGCAGTTTTAGAAACCACCTCAACCTCCAGGAAATCAGGCTCTGCTGAAATAACTTGCCAGAGAGGACAATACCAACACAACTGTAAAAAGTAATGCCAGTTTCTCACATGTAAACATAATAGAGGAAAAGGAAAAGTGATTTAAATGTACATGTTGCATAACAATCTTCTGCGTAGGTCCAAAAATGTTTGTTATTTTTAGCGCAATTCTACCAAATTAAAGGGAGCCATAGAAAGCAGTGAATCAACCTATGCCTGCTTTCTGTACCTCAACACACCACATCCAGTACCCCTGTGGTTTTCAGTGATCAGAGTAGCCTGTGACATTAGGCAGGTATTTTTTCTCAGCAGTAGGAGTTTGTTTTCAATTTCTCTCTGATGTTGAGTTCTGTTTCCAGCAGCAGACCCTGCCCTGACATCCCAAGCGCCATCCCCACTCCCACGCGCCAGCTCAGCAGGGAGAATCAGTGCAATGAATTTTGCAGCTCTTCTCTGTGTCCACCCATCAGTGTCACCAACTACATTCCTGGGACCTGACACACACTGGAACACCTCTCCTATGCATTTTTCTCCTCCAGTTTTGGCTCATTCCAGTGGTTTTCTTAGAAAAATGAACTAACTATGGTCATATTACTTTAAAATGTAAAGCAGACATTTTGGCCCCTCAGCAAAACCTCTCATGAGTGAAGTACTGTAGAAATGTACAGAAGATGTTTTGACCACCAGAGGGGGCCTGCATTGTCCCAAATTTAAAGTAAAACCAGAATATCATGTTTTAGGAGAG